>NC_090321.1:239744938-240047350 GCF_040869045.1 Eurosta solidaginis
ACCTTTCATTTGATACCCGTGTCATACAAACACATTCCAGGGTTACCCTAGCTTCATTTTCCTACAGGGTGACTTTCCCTTATTTTGTCTCCGAGGCTCTCGGCTGAGTATGTAATGTTCGGTTAATTTAAATCTGTCTTTTTCTCCTCTTTATCTATACCAGAGAACACACATCACCAAGATCAATGGTGTCAATATTGAAATACGCCAGCATTTGCACGCTCTTGTATCAGATTATGTTAATACGGTTGATATCAGTAGTACTATAAGGCAGCAGACATGATTGTAGCCGTTTCCTTGCCATAATTGCAGCTCTCACCCCCGACATATGTACGTAATATATGTTCTAAATGCGATGTGTTTCCACATGACACCAACCACCTATTTAATTGTAATGTAGAGCCTACGCCTCTAAAAGCAATATTTCCATGTTCAAATCCTGTTGAAACAGCATGTTTCCTTGGACTCCAGTTAGAGGACAATAATGACAATTTGTGAGAGGCCCCACTTATTGAATGTTGACACAACAACAGCTCTAGAAATTAGTACACATTTTTCTCGCATTTCGATGAAAACGTGGGTTCAATATTTTTCACAGGTCACTTTTAAGAACAAAGTTCGAAGTTCAAGAGAACTTTTACACTTTCCCATATTACGTTGGCTTGGCAGGCATATGCTACTTGTTACACATACATTTAAGGTTATTTGCGAAGTTTTCCAAATAACATATATACCACAACAAATGTGTACAAGTTTAACACAAATTACCTGGAACCTCAAGGCAATGTCTTCTCGGTCTTATTGTCGACGCGCGCGTCAAACGCGTTCGAGGAATATTATTGATCAAATTATCTGCTTGATGTTTGAAGCACTTATAGATTATCTTAAAGTTAAATGAAAATTAAATGAACATATGGGAACTTCTCTTCGAACTCAATTTTACTCACGACAAATAGTAGAATTAACAAAAAACTCAAATAAATTACGTCTGAGAAATACATTTTCAATTTGTTTGCCTTATTTTCGAAAAAAAAAAACAAAATTAGTCACGTTGTTATTAAAGCAATTATCAAACACTTGACTAAATAAGACGCGTCTTTGAACAATTTTGCATCACAATTGTAGAGTATAAACCAATTAACAACTTGAATGACAATAATATGAGAATAATTTTTTTTTATCTTATCAGTGCTTAACGAAAAGCTCTAAAGCTTTTGGAGCGTATTAAATTTTGGCCTAGATAAGAATCATTTAGCACCACAAACACATTTTTTGGGTAAAAATTTGTATTTTGCTGTGAATGTGTGTGGATGTTTTACACATACACACATGCAAATTGGTTTGGGTTATGATTCAAAAACAGTAAGCGATGCGCTCTGAGTTGAACAGCTAATATCAATATAAAACTCGTATTAAAGAAAAACAAAATTACAGAGTTAAAATTGGGGGAATAATTCTATGACGAATTGAATCGCTGAGTTATTTATAAAATAATCGTAAATCATAAACACAAGATTAGACGCTGTTCAAAAATTATGCGGAATGTGTATGCACTAGCCTATACACGCGGCCTAGTCCGCACGAAATAATAAAACATAAAAATATTGCGATATACCCCGATATATGATCCTGAAAACAGTTCGGAGACATTCCATATATAAACCCACAATCATCTATAGAAAGAAGAATATACGGTCAAAAAGTTATCACAAAAGGCCCCGTTGCGATACAGAAATAGCCTCAAAACAACCGGGAGAACGCCGTGAAATGAAAATTTTTATTATTAAGGCGCAGAGTGTCTTATTCCAAAATAATTTGAAAATTATCTGGAAAGCAAATAATGAACCAGGGGTGATCTGGAATTGATCGAAATCATCTTGAAGTAGTCCTGAATCGCTACAGAAAACAATCCGAAATGAAGACACCAATCCCGAAATTCTGCCGAAATTGTACCCAAGAAGTCCCGAAAAAATCCCGAAATAGTTCCGAATTGGACCCGCAACGGAACCAAATTAATCCCGAAATTATCCTGAAAGCAATCCCGAATTGATCCGACAGTGATCCCGAAAAAGGACAAATGCAGAGAAAATTCCGAAGTCATTCTTATAAAAGGCATGCAATGATCCCGAAATAGTCCCCAAATAATACTTCAGATTTGACTCTGCTCCCTTTTCGAAAACTGTTCGGGCCTCAATTTAAGTGATTCAGGTCCCAAAAATTGGTAGACCACGATGAAAGTGACCCATATACAATATTATCGGACTGAGGTAAATACTTTCAGAATTAAAGCAATTTGTAAAAAGGTTCACGGAGCTTGGAGGGGGAAGGGGGTGTCGTTTAAAATAAAAATACTTAGAAGCTTTTTTCAGGGTAACATTATACTAAGTATCGACTGCTGGGTATAACCATAAAAAAAAAACAAAAATTAAAGTATAAAACATTCTCTCATAAACATTTTCGAAAGAGTCGAAAAAATTTTACTAAAATTTCAACATTTTTATTTGGAGCTCTCTGAATTTATATAAATATATATTTTTATAGCCCAACACATTTTAGTCTGACAAAGTACAAGTTATGGGTCTCTCAGAATTCGGTTTGATTTTAGACAAAAAAAAAAAATGTTTACCGTATGTATGGAGATAAATCTAAAACACGCTTCGGAAAAATAATTTCCGAAACTCCATCCGAAGTGTCAGAGACCTTTAACTTGTACTTTGAGAATTCGAAATATTCGTAAAATTTTCTCGAGATTTGAGGTTTGAAAAAAAAAATGTATAAAAATTCCTACTGCTATTTCTCAGTTTACTAATGTACATTTGCGCCACCTAGCGGAAATTTCACTTTCACAGCAAAAGTTTCATCAGGTTGATAAGTTTATGCAAGGTGGCAACCCTTTTTGAATTATTTGAACTCCATTTTAGAGATAGGAATGATGTATGGGTTACTCACCTACAGTAACTCGATTTTGCTGCCTTGTTGTTGTTGTTGTTGTGAGTTCAGGTGTCAGTGTAAATGCTTTTACAAGCAGCTAGAACATTTTGAAAACAATGAAACTTATCAGTTACTGTTAATAAAGTTTAATGAGCGGCAGGTGGAATATGTATTTCTATTAATTGGTTCAATAAACATACTTTAGGGTGGAACGACATTTTTGTTGCATTGAGCTGTTGTTACTTCATCTCTCATTTGCACAACATGGCCAAGTCAGCGTATCCGCTCTGTTTTAATTCACTGGACTGCTCATCGTTAAACCGTCTGCGGAACTGGTCGTCGCCAACGCGTAGAGGCTCATAAATCATTCGAAAAACTTTTCTTTCGAACACTCCCAGAGCTCCGTCACATGATGTTGTCATTGTTCATGTTTTGGCACTATATAATAGCGCGGGTATGATAGGTGACTTGTAGAGCATGATTTTCGTTTATCGAGATAGGACCTTAACTATCAATTGCCTACCTAGTAGCATTTATAAGAGTGATTCTTCGTTGGATTTCAGAGCTGATGTTGTTGCTAGTGTTGATGCTGGTTCCCAAATAAACGAAGGTTTTTACTATTTCGAACTTATGACTGCCAAGGCGCATATGTGCTAACACTTTGCACGATGACAGCAGGTACTTCGTTGTGTCATCATTCACCATCAAACCCATCTTTTTCCCGTTTGGTGTAAGTAAAACTCACGACGCGGGTGTTTAGGCTGACAATGTCAATGTCGTCAGTGTACGCCAGTAATTGCGCGCTTCTATAGAATATTGTTCCAGTGCGGTTAAGTTCTGCAGCTAGTATAATTTTCTCCAGCATCAAATTAAAGGAATCGTAAGATGGGGGGTCGGTCACCCTATCTGAATTCTCGTTTAGTAACGAACAGCTCGGAGAGGTCCTTCCCAATTCTGACTGAGCTGGTGGTGTTGCCCATTGTCATTTTGCCCAGCTGTGTAAATGGCAGCATATATTGTCGGTGGTAGATTTACCAGGTCTGAAGCCGCACTGATACGGTCCAATCAGCTGATTCACGGTGCGCTTCAATCTTTCGCAAAATACGCTTGATACGACCTTATATGCGATGGAAAGAAGGCTGGTTTTCGTGATAGCGAGCGCAGTTTGCAGTATCCCCTTTCTTGTGGATTGGGCAAAGAACACTTAGATTCTAATCGTCCGACATCCATTCGTCCGACCAAATTTTGCATAGGAAGTGATGCATGCTCTTTACCACCTCTTTATCGCTATATTTTAATAGCTCCACAGGCAATCTATTAGCTCTTGCGTCTTTTTTTATTTTTATCTGGCCAACGCTACTCTTAAGTCGTCATAGTAGGGTGGGAGAACATTTATTCCATCGCCATCGATTGCGTACTTGTTCATCATCCCTGAGCGGTACATCGCTGTCCCCATTAAGGAGGGCAGAGGTGTGTTCCCTACATAATCTTGATAAATCTTGAAACCAGCCGGTAAACCAAAGATATTTACATATGAAAAAGAAAAAAATCCAAATATTGTTAAAGGAAATAAAAAACCAAGGCGAATTCTCAGTACCAGTATCCCAACAGCTGATTGCTTCTTCTTGATTATTTTCCATACAGCGCCTTGTACTTTAATATATCAGTTAATCGAAATCAATTAAAATTTTCCTTTGACTTGACATTTTTCTGCACAGCGAATTAGTTGAATTCGCTTTGCCATCACCTGGTATGGATTCGCCTTGTAAAAACTCAAAAAACACTATTATTTTCGAAGCGACATAAAAACTAACCTTTTATTCTTAGAGAAACATGTAATTTTTGTTTTCCGAGCCAAAAAAAGAACTAAACAAGTAAAGGTGTCTAAGTTCGGGTGTAACCGAACATTATATACTCAACGTGAGCTTCAATTGCACATTTCATTTCAGATAAATTACTTTTCTACATAACACGTGGCACCGCCCATTTAAAAAAAATTTTCTCCCCATTTCCTCTTACAACAAATCTTGATAAGTGAAATATCATTGATTCAAAACTATTTTTTGCTACGTTGTGGCTTATTATTCTAGACTACGACCCTTTTAAACTTGTTTTATATCTAAGTTGCCGTGGTCTTCAACCGATTTCGTCCAGTTTTCCTAGAAATATTTTCTGCTATAAGGAAAACATATGTACACAACTTTATTACGATCCGTTAATTTTTCTTCGAGTTATGGCCCCCGAAACATAAAAAATTGTTTAGTCATAAAAGTGGCGGTGCCACGCCCATTTTTTTAATTTTAAGTTTTTCCTATTTATTGTTATAAATCCACTTGGGAAATGAAATACCATAGATATAAAGCTCGTTTTTGCAAAGATATAGCTTGTTTTGTTCGTCCACGACTCTTTTAGAAATCTCTTATATAAAAGTGGGCGTGGTCCTTAGCCGATTTCGTTATTTTTTCTTCAAAGCATTTCTTATAGTAAAGGCAACCTCTGTGCCGAATTTTGTTAAGATAGGTTTAACGATTTTTGATTAATAATATTTGTAAAATTGATTTTATCACAAGTGGGCGGTGCCACGCCCATTTTCAAAATTTGTTAACATTTTTATCAGGAGTCTCAATATCAGTACACACGTCAAATTTCAACATTCTAGGTGTATTATTTACTAAATAATCAAGTTTTTTGTGTTTTCCGAAATGTTACATATATAAAAAGTGGGCGTGGTTATCATCCGATATCGCTCTTTTTCAATACCAATCTATTCTGGGTCCAGATAAGCTCGTGTACCAAATTTGGTGTAGATATCTCAATATTTACTCAAGTTATCGTGTAAACACAGACGGACGGATGGACGGACATGGCTCAATCAAATTTTTTTTCGATACTGATGATTTTGATATATGGAAGTCTTAATCTATCTCGATTGCTTTATACCTCTTCAGCCAACCGTTATCCAATCAAAGTTATAATACCCTGTGTACAAGTACAACGGGTATACTATAGCAACGTTTCCAACACCAAATACACAAAATTCTGAACTCCCTTACAGCAATTATAATGCTTTTTAAAGAACTAAAAAATTTATTTGAAAAACAAACTATTTCGTCCCACCCTAATAGTCTGTTCTTACAAACTAAACTAGCTATAACACAATACTTACACGGAGAAGCACCAAAATTGAGATAAGAACAACAAAATAATAAATAAAACTAAGTAATGACATATTTTCGTCTGACACTGATGCGATTAACTCAACATTCCTTTACAAATGCTTTTCATATACTAAATTGTTTTATTTGCAAAAAAACTTTAAATAGTCTTTACTTTAACGAATACTTAAATAGATTTATGCGAATTTGTTGTGAACAATTTTGTAATCTTATCATTGGTTGGTTGAATTTCACATTTTATCAAATTATTGTTTATAATTTTCAAATAAACCTACACACTTCTATGATGGCTCGCAAAGAGAAATGCAGAAGCCCAAGCAACTTAGCCGCACGCGCCAATACTTCACATTTTGCTTATTAAATGTGAGTGACCTTTCAGAGATATTCATTTAAATGTTCATTATTTGATTGTCTAGTGATTGCCGAGCCACTTTCTTCTTTTGGTTTTAGTTCGTATTACATACCATTGGTGTTTTAATATCATGAATAATTTGGTTTTAATGAAATCCTCATCCAAAGCTTTGGTGGCTGACCCGTCTGCAAAATAAAGACGCATACTTGGGTCGCCTGGTGGGTCATTCTTGCTCTTATACTAAAAGCGGGTATCTGTAACAGGGGACCTTTGTTAGTGCAATAAGGGAAGAGTTTTTCGACCTGACTCCTGTGAGCTCCCAGATAACGGATTGGAATTTTGTCTGAGCATTCCTTCTCTGACCATCGATATCTATATATAATTCTGTCTTGACGAGTGACGTCCAAAGAATTTTCAAATATGCGAACTAGCTGAGGTCTGTATAGTTGCAAGCTGGATGAACTTCTAACTGGATCATATACGGTGGTAGACGTGTTATTCGAAACTGATGTGGACGCCATGGTGGATAAGTTTACTCTGGTTGGTAAAAGTACTTTTCATTACTGTTACCCACTGAAAACTCATTTGGATGGGGATAAAGATCCGCGGGTGACTGAGACGATAAGTGACCGCAGAGCTTTCTGAGGCTCTCCAACAGGCAAAGACGAGTAAACTACGCACGTGCTGGGAGCTCTACAATTTTTAAATATGAGATTACATACGTTTATATACATATGAGACTAGAGAAGCCAAAAGAGACTCCTGGGTAAGCTTCTGCGAAAACATGGAAGGGTGTAACGAGCCCGCGTGGCTCAGGAATATTCTCTTGTCGGAACCGGCTTCAATAGGATACCTGAAAGGTGTAAGTGAACACTCATTTCCCGAATGTCTCAGTTGGGCAGAAATATGATTCACTGCTAGCGATTGTCAGCCTAAAAGGACTGCATTTATCCCCCATGGGGAAAGCCAAAATACATGGGCTATTAACCCTTTTAAGCAGTACAAGTCTCCCTGGCACAATGATTTAGCAACTTCAAAGAGCTTTGAAGGTTTCTTGCAGGTGGCTGTCTGCGATATAATCAAAGTCACCTTCATTCCAATAGCTCCCACGTCTACCCCAAAGACTTTAAACCAATTAGCCTATCCTGAATACACTGAGGAACGTTTTACATTGTTACCTGGGAGTTGTGACCAAGTGGTCCGAATCATGCGGTTAGCTCTTGTTCCTAGCAAAACTGAGCACGTTTTGTTTACGCAGTACAAGATTCCAAAATTCAGACGACCCTCTATTGGGGAAGTACCTGGTGTTGTCAGACAGGGTTAAGTACATTGAGACTATTATTGACAGCAAGCTGGCATGAAAACTTAATGTGGAGGAAGGGCTAAGGAGGTTGCGGTTGCCTTAAAATTCTGTCGAGGAGCAATCGGCCCGATGCATTGCAGCTTCTTCCAGATAATCAGGCGGCTTTCAAAGTGCTAGGTTCTGCCATTGTTGGGTTGAGGGCTGTGAGGGATTACTTGACCTAACTTGTGGTGGCATCTAATTACTTTTTGACAAAATCTATCTGGGTGCCGGGGTATGAGGATATCAATCGCAACTATTATGATAATCTCTTGGCCTGGGAAGGCACGAATGGAATGTGTGGCGACTTTGGAATTCCGCTGGCCACTTGTTCTGGCCGCCCTCTCCACCTCGAATCAGCTTACCAAACGCTGGGCTGACACCACCGTCTAATGTAGCGCAGAACGAGGAGGTACTGGCTTTGAATTCGGTATGATGAGGAATTGGAATGTCAGAAGCATGTATTTAGAACCATAGGTTAATAGGTAAAGGATATATTGAATTTGTCGATCAACAAAGACCTCACATAGAATAAATTTGTCCACAGTGTTTACACATTTTTTTTTGACAATTTTCCTCAGTGTATAAAATATAACCATCTTCTTAGCAAATACTATACGTTTTTTGTGACCCAGTTTTATTGTTACTTCGAAATTTGACAACTCTGCCGGTCCTAGTAGCCAGAGCTTTGATCTCGCGAGCGTAGCATACCGTTGGAAGTATGAACCATCTCGCTTCGGCCACTGCAATGACACTATGCAGCTTCCTTTCTAAAGATTTGAACCTTTTGGTAGAGGTCTGCCCATACGGATAGCAGCAATCTGTTAGCTGCATTGTCAAGAACTGCTTCATCATTTGGGAGCCTCGTCGCTTCCTCCCTTTATCTTATCAATAACTTTATCTTTTAGCTTTTAACGTCATTCTCCCCCTGTCATGTTTTTGTTGTTGTAGCGATAAAGACACTCACCGGAGGTTTTGGGGACTGTTATCGGTGTTGATGGTCCTGTGCCGGCTATAGATCCGATTCGTTCCGGTAACAAGCAGCATTAAGGTAGATATCCTGTCATCTGAACCATCTAATATGAGAGATTGATTCGTTTATGTAGATACAAGTGACTGTCTGCTTTATTGTTGTTGTGACTTCATTTACTTGGCATCAGACTAGGGATGTGAGTATCACTTAGTGGCACTCATATTCGTCACACTGCCCTCCACCTAAGTCTGATCGTCCCGATCAGACAAATCTCTCGATCTAAAAGCTGCTAGCATCGCCAAATGTACCACTCTTCTATTTCGTGGTTTCCCAATTGCTTGTATGCGGTAGATGACATCACTGATCGTCTTCACAACTCTGTACGGGCCTTCCCAACTGCACCGATATTTGGATGGAACATCTTTCCGCCGGTGAGGGTTGTATAGCAGTACCAAATCTCCCTCCAAGAAACCTTCCGCATTAAAGTTCTTGTTCTGTGACCTTACGCAACCTTGCTCCAGGTAACGGTTTTACTCTCCTGTTGATTAAATCAGATCGAATCAAGGAATGAGTTGCGCCCGTATCTACAGTCAGTACATGTTCTTTACCATCCACATTCCCTTTGACGGTAAGACTGCTCGATTTTCTACCAATTTGCAACACATATCACAGGGCATTCAATAGCTGGATATAGCTGTCGATCTCTACCTCTTACTCGCTCTTGCTCATCTCCTCCAGCTTTGCGTTTGCGGCCATCCACATTGTTGGAACTATTAGGACCAAGATCGCAATGACGTGCAATGTGACCGGGATTCCCGCATTTGAAGCATTTGATAACTTTTTCACTCCGCTTTTGCGACCCTTTCAGTGCCTCCAATATTGCGTCTACCCACTCTGGCCTTTCTACTTCCACACGGCGTGCTTTGAAAACTGGCTTACACAGAAGCGACGCTGTTTCCTGAATCAGAGCATGTGATACCGTTTCTGCGAATGTTGGCTTTGGGTTTGCGTATGTGGCTCGCTTCGTTTCGACGTCCCGTATGCCATTTATAAAGCTCTGAATTTTTACTCTTTCGGTGTATTCCACGGGAGCGTCCGAATTTGCCAAATGTGCCAACCTTTCAGCATCCGAGGCAAACTCCTGCAAAGTCTGATTCGCTCTTTGGTGACGGTTTTGCAATTCAATTTGGAATATCTGTTTTCTATGCTCGCTTCCATAACGCCTCTCGGCAGCGGCCATCAATGCTTCATAGCTGTTCCGTTCGTACTCTGGAATCGTCTGTAAGATTTCCGCTGCAGGCCCTTTCAATGCCACGAACAGTGCAGCAACTTTATCTTCCGCATTCCAGTTGTTCACTGCTGCGGTCTTTTCAAACTGTAGATTGAAGACCTGGAAAGGAACAGAACTGTCAAAGGATGGTGCTTTTACCTTTGGATTGCTTGCTGAAACAGCTGGGCTGTTTAATTGTAACTGCTCCATACGACCTTTTAACGCTTCTATCTCGGCATCAATTTTGTCCTCGAGTTGTAAAATGTTTGCATCCTGCTCTTCCAGTTTCACAAAGAGCTGTGATGATACCTATTCCGAAATTTATGCCGACATTTCAGATATACGTGCCTCTTGCGCTTCCAGTTGAGATACCAAGTATGTCTTCTGTTCTTCCAATTGTGATTTTATACGGGTTTCCTGCGATTCCAGTTGGGATACCATATACGTCTTCTGTTCTTCCAGTTGTGATTAAATTTCTGTTTCTGTGCTTCAATCTTTGATGTTATTTCTGACGACATTTCTGCAATATGTGTGTTCTGTTCTTTCAGTTGCGATGACATTAATGTTACTGTCGATGTTTGTGCAGATATTGCAGCCAAAATCATGTTCAAGTCTGTGCTCGTAACTGTCTGCGATGTTTCGTTTTTCTCTTCAATTTTTTTTGTTATCTCGTCCCCATCAGGATAAAAGACATACTCGTCCACATCAATTCCTTGCGACTCCATTACCTCTCGTAGCCGTGCTTGAAGTTCGATCTTATTGCCGGTTGTATTCAACCCACGGTTCTCTATCTCCTTTTTCAGTTGCTGGATCTTTAATTCACTGAACTTTGCCATGTCCTTGTTCTCCTCTGGAATTTATTCAACATTTCCTCTTCTGACACCAATTATAACGAATTTACTTGCAAATCCTCTTATTTGCCTTTCTACTTAATTCGAATCATTAAACTGTTGAATAAATAACTCCAATATTGAATAATGGAAAAATGGCCTTTATTAAAGTACTTCACAATAACACTTATACTTTGCAACTAGATGGCTTAATAACCAAACTGATTGATAGCTCAAATGAAACTCTAATATTGCCCGACAGATTGCGTGCTTAATCAAAACTGCTTGATAGCTCAAATCAAACTGAATTCCAGCGCCTCTACATTTGCTGCCTTTTATACTCCCTGATTTCAACGTTCGCATCTTCTAGGCGCTTCCATTTCCAGAATCTACTAGTTGGCCATCAGGTCTCAAATTTCTCAGCTGTAACTAAAATTGCACGATTTTATAGCTTCTCTCATTGCATACTTTCAGGAGTATATCAGATATATGCATGTGGTTGTGCCTTGCTACTCAGCTGCGTGTACCTACATATGTGTAGACATAATGATTGATTCGTTTATGTAGATACAAGTGACTGTCTGCTTTATTGTTGTTGTAACTTCATTTACTTAGCATTAGACTAGGGATGTGAGTATCACTTAGTGTCACTCATAATCGTCACAGTATTCATTGTGACTCCACATACCATATCCCATACTTGACAACCTTCGCTTCTAAGAAAGTCATGCAAAAGACTAGCAAGATTGTCCCCCAAAAGCAGAAGTCCTTGAAACTACATGTTTAGAAATGACCTACTTGGAAGCTAAATAAATCCACAACAACCTTTCGCCAAATTTTTACATTTGTGATTCATAGCTTATGCTCAGCTGTCACTGGATTCAAGAAAAATTATGCTATATGACCATTGTCTAACCTAACCGCACTTATTATTCGGAGGGTACATGTTATTAGTTACTCAAATTTGTTGTTTTATTTCAGGAAATATTGCATGACAGTCTCTTATAATTTCATTCTTAAACAAATTTTTCAAAAGTGCAGTTATCGAGATTGATCTATAATTTGTGGTATCATAATACAAGACTTACAAAAAAAATAGTTTAATTCAATCTTTCATTCACTACTGCGTTTACTGAGCTTATTTAAAGTTGTGGTCAAACAAATTGTATACACCTTCATCGGCATTCATCACAAACAATAGCTCACATATGATTTAAGTCTCAATACAAATTGATAAATGCATTCATTCATTATAATATCTACCGTGATTGTAATCTTACGCTTACCGTGGTGGCATGATAATTACCACAATTCTACCAGAAAATGCTTTGTATTTTTGATATATTTGCAATTATGTCAGTGCATATTCTTGCGATGGATGGGCGTCCTGGCAGTGAAAACTTGCTGGGAAGGTGAAGTGCAAAGCAAATGAGGCCAATGTAAACGCTTTCAAATGACTCAATTGGAAGTACGCCTTTACGGCCAGTGGAAACGTAGTGTACGTGTAGTCACTCCATTGTAGCTTAATGTGGGGAGTCGGTATGGGCGTAATCAGACAACAAATCAAGAAAACAAAAGTAAATTAAAGGAGCCGACAAGAGAAAGAAAAGACTAGGAGTTAAAACCGAGGCTGGAACCGAAACCAGCTCGTTTTTACCGATCAGTTGTGCTCGTTAAGTTATTGGCGAGGTAGAGACGAGTTATCGATTTGTTGACGTAGTGTTATGAATTTACTACTGATAATAAAGATTATCAATGAGTAATAGATTTTTTAATTGATTGAGCTATCGATTATTTATCGAAAAGTTATCACGTGTTAACAAAATTATCGAATTATAATCGTAACCATTCGGATTGTTTTGAGTGTATTATAGATTCGGTACCAAAAGTTATAGACTATATATCGAAAAGTTATCGATTTTTCGTCAAAGTCTTACCAATTTGTTATAGGCGTATTATCGACTTGTTACTGAAAAATTATAGATTTATTACATAAAAGTCATCGATACACTACAGCGGTGTTATAAATTCACGTTATCGAAAATATATCGATTTTTGATTTCTTATCGAAAAGTTAACTATATGCTATCAAAAAGTTATGGATTTGATATAGAAAAGTTGGCGGTGTTTTATCGATATGTTAGAAATTTGTTATAGGTGTGTTACCGATACAGACAGCGATAGCAAACCATTAAATCGTCGATAGTAATTCGATATCAATGTATAATGCGCCGATAAGTGGCTCAATGTCGCATTTCTTATCTCTACTGTATGCAAACATACAGGGCATTATGTGCTTTCCTGCAACTTTTGTTGATGTGCCTATTCCAGGTTTGTGTTTTCTCGTGAACAGCCCTTGCCTAGGAGAGAATTGAAAGGAGTACACATTCCTTCGACAAAGAAAGAAATTCGACCGTATCCGTTGCTGGAGCATTTTTTAAGGTTTCACCTGACCTTTCTTTAAAATATGCATGTCGACGGTGGAAGGAGTATTCCATATCTTATGCAAGCATTTTTTACTTTCACCACAGTTTTTCGGGGAAAAGAAGCGATATATAAGGCCTGCAGTACTTTTGTTCATTATTTTTTAATTTGATATAGAGATTAAGGCATGCTATATAGATCTAGGTTGTTAGTTGGCTGGTTGCTGTGTGGTCCAGCCGAAGACACCGTACCCAAGTAGCGCTCTAGGCGCCATTTTAATGCCCATTCTCCTCAAACCAATTGCTTAATATACCCTCAAAGCATTTTGTAAGATCAATAAACCTTCTTATGTCCTTTATAAAGGATTGCGAAATCGCCCCCAGGTCAAGCAGCAAAACACTGCCTAGAGTTCCGAACCTCATTTTCGTCAGGTCTGGGCACTTGCAGAGGAAATGGGTGACCGTCTGCTTATAACCGTTCACACCACAGCTTCTGCACCAGTCCTTAAATGCGATTCCCATTCTTTCCGCGTGTGAGCCGAAAGGCTAATGTCCTTTAATGGTGGCTGTGTTCCTGAATATCTCTTTACTAGACATTTTCATTTTAAGAAGCTCTCTATTAAATATGTCTATAAATAAATAAATCCAAGTCGCGATTTACCTCCGAGCAGATTTAGGCCGATCTCCTTTTCCAATTCGAGTTGTGCTCCTTTTAATATTTCTTTGTTTCTAAATTTTCGATGTTATTTTGCCCGTAACTTCAACTCAGGACCTTCGGTGTAATAGACGGAGCACGCTACCACCATACCACACCGGTCGCCAGGGTGAGTTTGGAAGACGTATGGCTATTGCGTCCTTTAGCTGTTTGGAGAAAACCCTCGCACCAACACCGCAGGCCGTTTTAGACCCGTCAGTGTAAAGCGTGATAACGCGCTCTTTGTAAACTTTGTCGGCTCACCAATCCGTTCTTGAGGAAAACCCCACCTTCAAACTCTTGTCAAAGTTTAACTAGTGTGATATGTAATCTGTTGTCTGATGTGACCATACAGATTTTCGTTCCAATTTCTAGACTTTTCAAGCCGGATGGCGGAGCTAGTTACTGTCAGGCGTGTGTGAAGGTCCAATGGCAGCTGGGTAAAGATAATATTTAATGCCTCCAAGGTAAGAAAGTGTTTATTTTTCTAAGACGGGAGCCATCTTATGCACCACGACTGTAGCTGCATATGCCTCTGCTAATTATACTCAGCGTGCTTTGCACACAGAGTATATTAACTTTGATTGGAAAACGGTTGGTTGTACAGGTATAAAGGAATCGAGATAGATATAGACTTCCATATATAAAAATCATCAGTATCGAAAAAAAATTTGATTGAGCCGTGTCCGTCCGTCCATCCGTCCGTCTGTCCGTTAACACGATAACTTCAGTAAATATTGAAATATCTTCACCAAATTTGGTACACGAGCTTATAGAGAGATTGGTATTGAAAATGAGCAAAATCGGATGATAACCACGCCCACTTTTTATATATGTAACATTTTGGAAAACACAAAAACCTGATTATTTAGTAAGTAATACACCTAGAATGTTGAAATTTGACGTGTGGACTGATATTGAGGCTTTTGATAAAAATATGAAAAAAAAAATTTTTAATGGGCGTGGCACCGCCCACTTGTGAAAAAATCAATTTTACAAATATTATTAATCATAAATCAAAAACCGTTAAACCTATCGTAACAAAATTCGGCAGAGCGGCTGCCTTTACTATAAGGAAAGCTTTGAAGAAAAATTAACGAAATCGGTTAAGGACGACGCCCACTTTTATATAAAAGATTTTCAAAAGGGTCGTAGACTAGAATAATAAGCTATAACTTAGCAAAAAATAGTTTTGAATCAATGATATTTCACTTATCAAGTTTTATTGTAAGAGGAAATGGGGAGACATTTTTATTATGTCAAAAAGTAATTTATCTGAAATGAAATGTACGATTGAAGTTCACGCTGAGGATATAACGTTCGGTTGGACCCGAACTTTGACACCTTTACTTTTTTTGTTTATTTTCGATTTATTCAACATCAATGATATCTATTGCATCAATTTATGTTTTTTTTTTTTCTTCTATACCTTTTTCTTGCAACTTACAAAGCGTGCAACAGCAGCCAAACCCCCTGGCGGTCAGGCACCTATCTATTCACGAGCGTGTATGCATTGCAAGCAGCCTAACAGCTTAGCCACAAGCCAAGCCATTGTACTTAGGTTTACATTCCCCAACAAAAAAAAAAAAAAACAATTAACACAGCTGTCAGTTAACGAACATTCGTTTTTACCGCCGAACGCAGCATTTTTGGGGTGCGCTCACGCAAATGCGTCACTTGGTCCATTAATTTCGTTTCAAGGCCGTTTCATTGTTGTATATAAATACAATTGGTATGCATGCATGTATGTGTGTATTTGTATATTTTTTGCTTCAAAAATTCAACAAGTTATACAGTGCGAGTTTAAATCCGATTTTATTTAAATTGGATCTTGGCGCTTTTTGTTTGATGTCTTCTATAAAAATTGTTTTGTTGATTTTGGCATTTTACTTACTTAAACGAGAGTAATCGTACTGCCAATGGCCAACGGATCATGATAATTTTGTAGGGCTATATATTTAATGGAATCATAGTCGTGTTTATGGCTGTGTGTCTGTGTGTATAATGGGTTGAGTTCAATGCTATGTTTTGCTATAATAAATTTGTTTTTGTGTGTTAACAATTGCTTGGCATAACTGCTTAGTAATTAAATGTAATTTGTTACGTTTTTTTTTTTGGCTTTTGTTATTTTTTATTTATTTTGTTTTTGTTTTTATAGGCTATATCACAATTAAACAATTTGCACTTGTTTTTTGTTTTTGCTTAGTCTTATTTTTTTCTTATTCAAAATCTTTCATATAAATCATTCACAGCTGCCTATTATTTCGCGCTAACAACATTTTTATGTAAATTGTGGTTTAATTTTATCTTTTTATTTTTATAGTTTTTTTTTTTACATAAAGTTTTTACCACAAACTATACATTTAGTGTCATTATGCGCTAATGAGCATGCAAATAAATAAAAGTATGTATAACAGTTAATATGTACTCGTATATGATAATTAGGTCAATTACACACACGCAGTATGTGAATTTTTTTTTATGTGCAAGTAACGCATTGTCGTTTATGTCGTATGCGTAAGTTTCTACAGTGAAACTTCCATTGGGCGGACACTCACTGTCAGTCAACTTTGTCCGCCCATTTTAAAATTTTTTAATTTATACTTCTTTAGGAGCGTTATAAAAAAATTATGAGAGTGAAAATGTGACATAAAAGTCACAGGTTGAAAATGCATTTCGTGTGCATGTTCGCTGTGAATTTTACCAGCAAACTTGCTTTGAGTGGCAGGTATATGCTTTATGGCAATGATGTCGTAGTGTCATATTTATTGATACTTTTTCCCCTCGTTTCTTCGAGTGATGTCGCAGCGTTGCGAAAATCAATTGTCAAGAAACAGAAAAGCGGTAGAAATTATGAAGACAAGGCAACAACCGCTGTGAGAGCCTAATGGTTCTAGCAGCGGCACACATAGGTAGATTTTAGACATTTAGGCGGCCATAATTGAATTTCTGAAAGTTGCCACAATTACAAAGAAAATCACTCCCACAGCTTAAGAATAGACAGGGGAACAATAATTCTACCCCTTTCCAGCTGTCGCATACCTGGCATTAGCTGTCAAGTAATCGGAATTTAGCTATTTCTGAAACGCGTGTTTAAGTTTTTTTTTTTTTAACCTATGTGAAATCGCATGTTTTAACGTGAATATTTTAAGTTTTAAGACAATTGAATTGAGTAATTGTGATGGATTCTGATATTTCAGGTAAATACTAACATTATTAATGGTGTTTGTGATTTTTAAAAGTTATAAATTGATAAAGGACCTATTTTATTTAATAAGTTAAAAAACAAAATTTTATTGTTTTTTTTTTGATTTTTGGTGTTCAAAACCAGTTTTGTTATTTTTCCAAGTCCGTCCAAGTGAAAACTAGTTTTGAACATGGTATTTGGCACAATTAGCTTGCCAACTGCATTAAAAATAGCTGCAGATACTTGCAGATAGGGAGTTAGATAGAGGGTTTGATACACCCTTGTTGCTGTACAAAAAGAAAAATAGCCTCACTGCGCAGGTTTTTTTAGTGTTACACAGTGTAATATTTATTTTTTTAATATAACCGATTAATTACACAAATTATTATAATTTTTCATTTATTAAACAGTTTTAAGAAGATATAGGCAATAATAGGCGGCGCCTAAATGTTGCCGATGAAGAAATTTACCAGTTCTCGAAATGGATCTATACAACGAGCTTTGGCAGTTGTCTAAAGTTTGTCTTTCTTTTTTTTCAATTAAGAAAAAATATATCATAACAATAATAATAACAAAAAATTATTGTTAGGCCTTGAGCTCGATTCGAACCCGCAAAAAATATTTATATTAACTATACTTATACTAAAAAGTATATAAGCTTATGCTTCGATGGGGATCTTGGAGCCTCCATAGAGTTGGAAGGGTGTGGCTATAGAACGCGGAAATGTCAGTAATACAATGAACATACGCTAATGGGGTTTATGGTATACTGCTCCGATCAGGTACTTAAAAACAAATTGTACTAGCAGAGATACTGGAAGGAAACTGCGCAAACGCCGTCGCGTAAACTTTTGTATTCTCAACATGGCGGTCACTAAGGCGAAAATCTCGCATATCACAACAACTAGAAGTGTGTTAGAGTGCAAATAAGCACTTAGAAGTGAATTGGAACAGGGAAAAGCTTACAATCATTATAGAGCGCCGGTCATATGGGCATAAATGTCGCGGATGAACTGAAAAAGAAGACAAAAGTGGCATATTTTCAGACAAGTAGGAATGGTGTAAAACCAAGCGAAGGGTTGCGAGGTATCGAGGATCACGTTAAATCAAATTTTCAGGTCTAGAAGCCCCTAGTGGAGCTGGTCACAGGTAACTTGTAGTATTTTGCAAGAGGATACAGTTCTTTCATAACGTTGGCGTTTTTTTTCAATTTGGTCGTCGAATAAGCTTCTGGTAACACTATTGACCCACTTAGTTTACATGAGGTCCTTAACTAACAGCCAGTTCAACCTAACCTATCAGCAGGCAATCAGGAAGCCTTAATTTGCATTCAAATAAAAGTGCTACTAAGAACTGATATATTTGGACTCCTTTCAAAATTGAGTACATACGTATGTAACGCAAAATTGGTTTTATTCGGACAGCCCTCTCTTATATTTGCAAATACATAGTCAGCAACCAGTATGACGTTTTTAAACGTTTGAATTGAAATGTATGCATACATTTCGCCTACTCGGAAGGAGCTCGCGTCCATTCGAGAGGGGATTTTGATTGATTTTTTATGAAAACAGGTCACAGTGTGCGCCTATAAGAGGTTCGTGTTTGCTCAGTAGAGGGTTTTCATCCCCTTTTATAGCAAATAACTGCCCACTTACGGCCAAGTAACCGCCCAATGGAGGCAATTTGTTCTTAAAACTATGCTCAAAACTTCGTGCATGAAAAACTCTCTGGCCAAGGGAGGTGACCGCCTAATAGAGATGTCCGTTAGGAGAGGTTTCTCTGTACTTTGTTAGACTCATACCTAAGTCTATTTGAATAACTTGGTTTATTGTCTCGACTTTTTTTACATATTTTTTGCACAATATTCGTACGTTCTTCCTACCTACACGCCTGTTTGCTTGACTTGTCGATATTCATTTCTGTTAAAAACGGACATTTTTGGGTCGGACAGGGTATACATATGAAAATTTTTTTAGTAGCTCATGAAAAAAACCTTAAAAATGAAAGTCGAAAAAAAGTCAAAAAAAAAAAGTCAAAAAAAATGAAATTTCGCGGGCTCGAAAATAATTTTTTTGGGTATGCGTAGTGGAACTTTTTTTTCCTGAGCCCAAATCCTATCGAAAAATCGATGGCGCGATATCGGTTAACTTTCGTCCATACAATTCGACCCACCCTTATGTATGTACCACCAGCAAGTTAACAAAGGTTAATTAAACCCATATTTGTACATATGTAAATAGAATAGAAGCTTTTCTTAGCCTTATAAGTTCTTGGTTTGTTATCGAAAAGTTATCGATTTTTTATCAAAAAGCTATTGATATTTTGCCCAAAAGTGTTCGATTTACAGAGAAACCTCCCTTGGGCGGACACTCACCGTCGGCCAACTTTTGTCTGTCCAAGAGAGGTGTCCGCTCAAGGGAGTGGATGGCTATTTTAGAAATTTTTAAAGGGATAAATATTCACCACTTTCCAAACTAAATAACAAATATTGATATTAAATTGCTCAAAAAATATATATATATATGCGTTGCTTGAAAAATTCATATCAAAACATGCATAACTCATTTATATACTTTCAGATAATGTAATAACATAAATAAGAATAAATATAAATTATACTTCAGATAAAAAGTAATATAAATCCATAAATATCAGACTCATTATTTAAAAAATTGGTGAATTGTCGATTGCTTAAGGTTTTTTTTGTTTTTTTTTTTTTGTTTTTTTTTTTTTTTTTGAAGAAAACTATTTTGCGAATGGCTTTCTAATTTTTGCAACAATTCGAAGGCAATAAGGCTTCGCTGCAAAATCTTTTTTAATTTGAAACAGCAGTCAAGACGGTTTCGCTTGTGGAAATTTCATTAAGTTCATCGGCATCACTCTTAGCATCAGTGCTATTATCATCAATTGTTTCTATGTTGACATCAATAACAACATCTAACTCGAAGTCTGAACTTTCAGTCCATGCATTGTTATCTATATCCGCAAAGTCATCCGGATTCGAAGTAGTATAATCTCCAAAAGCTTTCGATAAATCAAAAATTGAAGCCAGCGTTACCAGCGGTATGTCATCATCGGGATAAAATTCAGATGCCGAATGACGATTTTTGTCGAACCCTGCCTTTTGAAAGCAATTTTTGTTTGTTTCTGCTTGAACTTTTGCCAAGGCTTCTTTTGCCCCTGAGACGTTTTTTTCAAGTTCTTTCGTTTTTTCAAGTTTCTATGCTTACCTTTTTTTTCACTTGCAAGTTGCAGTAGTGAATTTTGAAATTTTGGATCATTCCTTGATCAAGAGGCTGACAAACTGAAGTAGTAGCAACAATAGTATTTTCTACATTGTATAGACTTATATCTCGAGCATCCCACGCGTTATCTAAAAACAATAGCACTTTTCGGTCTTGCAACGCCATTCTCTTGTCGAAATCTTTCAGCCGCTGTGTCATAACCTCACGCGTCATCCATACCTTTTTATTGGACTGCCAATTTACTGAAAGAATTTTCGTATCTAATGATGCAAATGCTCTCGTACGAGCAGCCTTCCCAATAACAAGAGGTTTTTCTTTTCCGCCGGCCATATTTGCGCAAAATAGGACAGTCAGCCTTTTACCTACACGGCATACTTCGTTTTTTAGAGCCACTGTTTTGTTTGGCAAAGCTCTGAAAAAAGACCTGTCTCGTCAGCATTGAAAATATTTCTGGGGCTATACCCAATCATCAATGACGGTAGTTTTCTAAAAATTGCTGTAAATCTTCCATATTAACAGCAGCACTTTCACCACAAATGTATCTAAAATTTATGGGCTCGCCATTTTTGTAGCCAACCGATAGAAGCCACAAATTCCTTAACCCGCAGTTTTTGGGCAATTTCTTTTGCCTTTTCTTGTATAATTGGCCCAGATATGGGAATGTTTTGGTTTCTTGCTCTACTAAATCAGTCAAAACACATTTCATAAATTTTTTCCCATCGATTTTCATAAAAGACCTTTTGGATTCAACATTGCTGCCAGAAAGCCATTTTACACGAATTTCTTCTTTATTTTTTATTACTAACGCAGCCTGCGTTTTTCCAATTTTGAACCTGATCAAAAAATCAATAACATTTGCAATAACAAGCCGACCATAAATCAAAATAGGGGTTGTTTATGCCTGAAAATTTATCTAACGAACATTTCGTTATGTAATTACACTTCCACTGTGACGCTTTTTAAATTTGAGTGTTTATTTAACGTCCATTTAATTTTATTCGGAGAATCCCCATTTTTCATTTGGTAAATACATATGTACCAAAATATATATGTACATATGTATATATTTGGTCCGCTGAAGAGAGGTTTATGATTGATTTGTTATGAAAACTGATCTCAGTGTCCGTTGATAAGAGGTTCGTGTCCGCTCAATAGAGGTTTTTTGTCCAATTTTAAAGCAAATAACTGTCCCCGTCCGGCCAAGAGAGCGTCCGCCTAAGGGAGGGCAATTTGTTCTAAAAAATGTACTTAAAACTTGGTGCATGACAAACTGTCCGGCCAAGGGAGGTGTCCGTCCAATAGAGGTGTCCATTAGGAGAGGTTTCTCTGTATTATGGAAATTTGTAAATTTTTTGTCAAAGAATTATCAATTTGCTATCGAAAAGCTATCGATTTGTTATCGAAAGGTGTCTATCATCTATATCATAATGATTGATATGTTATGGAATAGTAATCGATTTGTTATCGAAAATTTATGAATTTGTTATGGGAGTATTGCCGATTCGTAATCGAAAACCTATGGGTATTTATTGAAAACTTATCGATTTGTTATCGGAGTGTTACCTATTTGGCATGTTATCGATTTGTTATCGGCGACTAATCGGCTTGTTATGAATCATATACCGATAAAACTTCAATATAAAATCGATGCCGCATCTGTAATGCGTCGATAACAAGACAATAAGAGGCCTATGACTCGTGATAGTGAGTCGATAACAAACCGTTAAGTCGGCTATAATAATGCGCTATTGATAATAAGTCGAAAACGTAATAATATATTCTTGGTATTGGATATTACCGATATGATGCCGACAAAGCTCTTCTCAAAGCCAGAAATGATATTTTTCTGGTAAAGTCACCCTGTTGTGGTGTAACTTTAACCCCTGGGCGACCTCTAGTTATTTTAAAAATATTTATTTTCTGGACTTGCACCTGTATGCTTATACGTCGCACTTCACGAGTACATGGTACTCTCGCCTCATTTTGCTTGTCTAGAAAGCATCCATCTCTCAGCGGAATTTCATCATATCACATTTGGTCTCCATTTTGATTAACGGATCAATAGTCTGGAATCCGCAGAACTAATTTCGAATTAAATGAACCCTTTCGGTGTTTGTGTCATGATTTTAACTCTCATTCGAATTCATTTGTTATAACGGATTCACTTTTTACTATAAGGAAAACTGTCCTATTCTATCTTAACTCGTAACAAAATAAAAAAATATATATATAAAAAAAATATATTTATATGAAGGGATGTGTGGAATAATGGTATAAGTCGAGTTACACCGTTTTTCCATAAATCAACTAAATAAAAAGAGCACGATTACATACACATACCATATTAATATTAGAAAATAATAGTGATATTTAACAAAGATATTAGCTTCATTTATGGAAAAACGGTATAACTCTGTAATAAAATTTTGCAGTAGTGAAGCATCGAAATGGTATGAAAATATATTCAATGTCGTAGACCAGAAAGAACTGAAAAATAAAAGAATTGAAGTGGTTTCCAAAACGACTAAGCAAACAGAGAACTCCATTGTTAAAAATAGAAAAAGTTTAAAAATGATAAAAGTAGTAAAAAAAATTGCAAAAAATAACAAAAGGAAATAACAAATAGTCATAAGCACATCTAAATAATAGAATATAATATATTTAACAATGGTTATTAATGTATCTACTATTTTGTTTAATAAAGTATCTCAATCAAAATATTTGATATTCGATCTATGGAATAACAGTATAACTAAAAAAAAAAAAGAAATCATCCATTTTCTAATAAAATTATGTATATATAAAATTTGTTACTTTTTCTTATCAAAAAATTATACTATCTAAAATCCTACCAAGTAGGATTATTATAAATTTATTTGCATTGTTGATTTTTTTTTCACTTTTCTCAAAAGGTTGATTCTTGAGTTATACCGTTATTCCACACATCCCCTCATATGCTAAATTTGTTAACTTATTTAACAATTTACTATATGTATAATATTCAACTGTTATGTATATAATACTCAGCTGATAATTTTTATTCTGTAACTGAGCAGTTTTTGATCTCGACGCTTAACAAACCTCCGCCTATCAACAACTCGGCAAAAACAAAATCCGTGCGTCATGCGGATGCGCCCCTAGTGTCGGTTGGGCGGGCTTTAGAGGGTATTAATCCGTTGGGTTTATTATTATTATTATTATAACGTTTTATTTATTAATCTTGTGTCCCAGTTAGTAGGCATTGCTTGCAACAGGGAGGTGAACTAACGGATACCGACCTTATAAAATAAAAATAAATAAATAAATGCAGAGCGGTTATACCTCCAAAAAAATTCAGGATAAGCTTCTCTTCTGCGTCGTGCTGCTTTTTAATTTTCCCCATAAATTTACGAACAGGTCCTCTATGTTTTATGCCGACTCCGAATCGCTCTGCAAGTAGATGAATATTCCCTGAGAAGTTTCTCAGGCAGAATACGCAGTAATACACTCGAAGTGTTTGCTAAACCACTGTCAAGGGGCTATCCGGCTTAGAAAATTTGCTTAGAAAACCAGTTAAATGTTTCTGAAATCAAAAATTCAATTTCGCTCGGAAGCGGTTAGGTTGATGTTGCCTTAATAAAGTTACCACGCCTCGATTTTTGCCTACCATAATGCCAACATTATCCGTTCCTTAGGCTTGGCTTTTCAGTACAAGTTCAACTCAGTTTGTCGGTTAAACTACTATTAAACTTATTCTGTTTAACAGTATATTTTAACTGAAGTTTAAACCGAGCTTAAGCGGCCGATCTGGCAGGGTAAAACTCTAGTTAACCTATGAGTTATTAGCGTTCGTTCGAAATGGCGTCGAATATACCCAATAAGCATTTAGGCTTGAGTACCATTAGAGCTCATGTTGATAACTAGGCATACTTCTAAAATCACATAAGTTGTTTCGAAATAGTGAGTCAACTTGAGAATCATAACGCTATTACTTAAGTTGAAGAAAAGATAGTTCCCAACCTGTACTTATGTGTGGTTCTCTAAGTGGACTCAAATGTAAGATTCCAATGCTACAGTATATTCACGAAAATAAAATAAAATAAAATATGTATAACTTATTTTTAATTAATAGC
Source organism: Eurosta solidaginis (assembly GCF_040869045.1). Classification (NCBI taxonomy): domain Eukaryota; kingdom Metazoa; phylum Arthropoda; class Insecta; order Diptera; family Tephritidae; genus Eurosta; species Eurosta solidaginis. Next base: position 239,769,474 of record NC_090321.1, read on the forward strand.
GTTTCTTTACTGCTATCAATAAACAGCAGTTTGCATTGGTGTTGCCATCAGGGAGAGGATTTTTTCAGCCCACCTCAAGTTGATATCCAATGTAGGATATAAACTGGAAAAATATGTTGGATATTCATTTGAGAGCTATACATTTCTCAAAATCTCTCAAAGGTCGGAAAATAATTTGAGAATGACGTTGGAGAGCAACTCGAGAAGTATACATTTTACAAAATTTCTCAAAGATTGGATAGTGGTTGGAGAATGAAGTAGATCAACTTGAGAACTATTTGGTTTAAGAATAATTAGAGCATGATGTTGGATATCAGCTCCGGAACTAGATATATATTTTTACAAGGATGGCGAAATATTTTTTCCATGTTTGCTGGGTAAACAAAATCCAGCTGTTGCCGTATCTACAAATTACCTAGATAATAAATAAAATAATTTAAAAAAAATTTTAAATTAAACGGTTTGAAAACAATACTTACATGAAGTATTAATAAGTATTAATAATACTAAAAGCTATAAAATAATGAGGTAGGTCCTAGGTACTAGTCATCACACTCCTCATCAATCTAGGCCGTTGATCAGACAATTAAATAAAAGCGTTGGACGCGTAAAATTTATAAAAGTGTGAGGCGTAGCATAAGCTCATTAAGGTTCAGTTGGTCTTATATATGACTATCAATAGATATTTGACGGGTCCAACGCTTTTATTTAATTGTCTGATCAACGGCCTAGATTGATGAGGAGTGTGATGACTAGTACCTAGGACCTGCCTAATTATTTTATAGCTTTTAGTATTATTAATACTTCACGTAAGTATTGTTTTCAATAAAACCGTTTAACTTAAAAATTTTTTTTATTATTTTATTTTCAAGTTTTTAGTCTTTATTTAATTGCCTATTATTTCGCCTATTATAGACCACCGTGGTGTGATGGTAGCGTGCTCCGCCTATCACTCCGTATGCCCTGGGTTCAACTCCCGGGCAAAGCAACATCAAAATTTTAGAAATAAGATTTTTCAATTAGAAGAAAATTTTTCTAAGCGGGGTCGCCCCTCGGCAGTGTCTGGCAAGCGCTCCGATTGTATTTCTGCCATGAAAAGCTCTCAGTGAAAACTCATCTGCCTTGCAGATGCCGTTCGTAGTCGGCATAAAACATGTAGGTCCCGTCCGGCCAATTTGTAGGGAAAAATCAAGAGGAGCACGACGCAAATTGGAAGAGAAGCTCGGCCTTAGATCTCTTCGGAGGTTATCGCGCCTTACATTTATTTTTTTTATTATTTCTCATTCTATTTAGTTCATTTAGTGACTCATTATTACAAGAACTCTTTCCTGATAATTTGTTACAATCTAAGTCCTCAATACATAATCCTTCCAAAGACTTTACTCTACTCTGCGCCACGTATGCTTCTCCCTCCTCGAACTCCAAAATATATTGATGTCACTTCTACCGAACTGTATGTAATATTTGACCCAAATATGAGCCAAATCGGACATCATAGGTCGCTTTCTATTCATGTATGTATTATGTGTTCCAAATATGGACCAAATCGGGCCACAACTACGATTTTTTTTTAATATCTCGATCTTTACGCCACCTAGCGGCGATTTTTTTTTATAGATCGCTTTCTATTCTTGTATGTATTATGTGTTCCAAATATGAGCCAAATCGGACCACAGACACGATTTTTGTGAATATCTCGATCCTCGCGCCACCTAGCGGCGATTTTTTCTTATTATTGCATTATCATCGGGTTTTGAACAATATTCCAAGTTTCAAGCTTGTAGCTTATCAGAAAGCTACTTAAATCTCAATTACAAAAGTCAACCTAAATAAAACCGTTTAAAAAACAATGTTGCCCTACAAAAAAGCCTATCCCAAAGGCGGCCTTAAACTGTGACTGAAGATTTGCTTAGTAGTAGCACTGAAGTTTAAATTTTACTAGAGTTCAGCTTAACCAACACCTGAAAACCGGGCCTTAGCCCCTAAATTTTTTTTAAATCTAGCCCAAATTCATTCAATGTTCTTAAAATTGAATTTACACAAAACTGTTTATCTAGATTTTCTAAAATTTTGAAAAAAGCTAAAAAGATCTAAAGAATTTCTAAAAAAAAAGCTGAAAAAAGCTAAAATGGCAACACTGATTGCAAGAAGAATCAAAATGTCTTTAATTTTTAATGCAAATATATTAATTATAATGACCAGCATTAAGTTTTTACTAACAAATAATTAAAAAGCATACTCCATACACGCTATATTAGTGCAAACATACATATACAAACAATATTTGATAAGCAATTTCCAAAACTGCTGAAGAACATTAATTGTAAAAATTAAAAACAATACCATGAGCTGACCCAAATCATTTTGTTTGTTCAAGGTAAATCATTCATTTATATTTGTCTAAGAAATAATGAGTAATGCAACCAAATATTTAATTAAAAATAACGTTATGTCATGTTTGTTTGTTAAGTAAATATGTAGTATTATTTTGTACATCGTAACTGTACATAGCAACATTTGTAAGCCTTAATGTAAGAGCAAACAGTGCCAAAAATGTACGCCCTAATTAAAACAACTAATTGTGACAAAATAACCAAAATGCCACTGTGAAATACAGAAACGGCGAAACAGTAACTACCAAGACTGCCATAAAAAGGTTGCTTACCTAAATACACATACAGTTTTGTACACAATAATTAGGAAAATGCGAGCTACTTTATGTTTTTCCTACAAATCTGGTTCGCGACCTGTATTTTTTATGCCGACTCCGAACGGCATTAGCGAGCAAATGAATTTTCGCTGAGAAGAGGCAAAAATACACTCGCAGTGTTTGCCTAACTGCTGCCCGGGGGCGACCCCTTTAGAAAAAACTTGTCTAAAATATTTTGATGTTGTTTTCCCCTGGATTTGATCCTGTGACCTTTGGTCGCCAGTTGTCTCTTCCACCCTCCTTCATTGTTGTGCACAGTTATCGCTTTCGAAATAAGCGTGGTCTATGTATGTGCACAGTTAGCATTCTCATTATGTGGAGAAGTCGACCTCCCAATGTGGCCGCTCAAACAACGCGCCTGAACGTGCATAAGCTGAGACAATTCATAGCATCTCTCTGTGTGAAAACCAATCGTATTTCGTGAACATTTCGGTATGACTTAAAAAAACAATTCAACATTATTTTAAATATACTTCGAAACTTTTCCTGTGGGGCAATATGAAGTTCACTTCGGGACTACGCAATCCTGTAACAGCCCTAAAATGCCTCCAAAACAGTCTCGAAATGATTCCAAAAATAGTAACGAAACGATACCAAAACCCGAAATAATTCCGAAGTGATCCTGTGACAGTGGTTTAGAAATATTCTCGAAATCATTTAGTAGCTGTCCCGAAAAGATCCTAAACTATTCCAGAAGTGATGCTAAAATTGTTCTAAATTGGTAATGAAATTATCTCTAAATGATTTCGAAAATAATCCAGAAGTGATCTTGAAATTGCCCCAAAATTTCCTTAACCCTTTCGCTACTGATGTGCACTGCAGTGTAAGTGACAGTTATTTTGAATTTAAAACTTTTAAGCACTATTTTCGGTTAAAACGGTCATAGCGTTTTATTGCGAGTATAAAAATAATATTCCCGCTAATTGCATTAAAATTTTGTCATTATTGTGCAGGCTTTTGTCAAGGAAGGTTAAAATATTATATTTGGTGTGTTTGTTCTTTAATTTCTCATCATACAAAGTTTTTATGTTTACTTGTGTCAACGATATTTTTTAGCTCGAAATTTTCTCTTTGAACGGTTGTAAGTGGGCGATGATTGGAATTCCGGTGAGTTTTCTAGAAAGATAAAACTTTATGTCCTTTATAAAGGACATGAGTAGTCAAGAGTTGTGAGTTAAGAGAAGATAATATTACTTTGTTGGTAAAAGTTATGATGGCTAGGCACAAAGTTTTGACAGAAAACAAGATGTTTGACGTTCTAAATAATTTCTCAAATTTCGACGATGAGTCGGATAATGATGAAATTGAATCCACAGCGCTAACTAGGAAACGTTATGAAGGAGATGAGGAGGTGGGAATTGACGAGTTGTGAGAAAGTGAAATGGAACGAGAGCTGAGTCCAGCATTTGAAAATCATCTTTTTCAACACCATCCTCAATAAAGAGCGAAGAAAATGTTCCACAAAATGAATATTTTTCCGTGAGAGTATTGCGTTCAGTTTCAGTTTTCTACTAGAAAATAAGTACCCCAGAAGCGGAAGCGAGAAATTAATGTTTTGATTGGGCATATATACCTCAGAAAAAAGACATTCAAAGGAGGCACTCCCGCAGTAACGACCGAATTGCTGATTTTAATTTTACCCCACCTGTTCAGATGCCTAAATGATTCAAAAGTGAGTACGAGTATTTCCAAAACTACTTGCCGACTCAACTTTTTGAAAAGATGCATCCAACTTCACTAATTTTTATGGTGTGCAGAAAGAATGAAACTTTCGACCAACTAGTCCTAGGGAAAATCGGAGTTCAGCTCTGCCATTATTTGCTAACAATATGACCCGTAATCGTTCTTATGGGCCGTGAAATTATTGCATTTAGTGGATACTAGTCTACCACCACAAACCCAAGATAAATTAATAGCGTAAGACCTATAAGAGATTCTATTCGGAAACGGTTTTTGGAGCAAGATTTGGAGGAAAACGTTTGTGTTAATGAACAGATTATTCCATTTAAAGGGCGCCTGGGAATAAAGCAGTATATATGTGATAAGCCTTGTCCATGGGGAATAAAACTTTATGTTCTTTGTGGAAAAAGTGGAATGCCTATGATTTCGTTGCGTAGCAGGGGTCCTCCACTAAAATTTAAATGTAAATTAAACAAAATTGGTTTTGGTGCTTCAATCAAATGGATTTAATTGCTATTAGAAAAAATGGCTTATACTCTTTTCAAAATATCATGTACATATCCTCAATGTTCTCAAAATGCGAGTAAATGACGTCGAAGAGATTGAAGTGTTTCCACCAACCACCGATTGATACGCGTTATGATCAAAGCTGTCATTTACCATTTTTCACGTAGCAATACATTTTGTTGTAAAATGGAGAGATGCAAGCAAAAAACATACTTTTATTGCACGAAATGCAACGCCCACCTCTGCATTCGTCGAAATTCCGACTGTTTTTATGAAAACCATTCAAACTAGTTTCCTTAAAATAAATCGTTAAACTCATAAACTGTAAGATATAGTTATTTTTCTCTAATAAAAATGAATTTGGTTGTAAAATTATTTCAATTGTTTATCTCTTTTCGAAATTTGATAGACCTTACTGCATTTTAAATTGACTACCTTGGCTACCCATATCCACTCAGGTGACATGAAATTCTGACCACGCCCATATAAAGAGGCGATTTTTGCCTTCACTAAAGTGCTTCCGAAACTCCCTACAGTAATTACCATTATTTAGAAATATAATTGTAATACGTACTAACTGGCGGTAGTGAAAGGGTTAAAAATAATCGTCAAGTGTTCCTGAAGTCATCGCAAAATGTTCCCGAAACAGTCACGACATAGTCCCAAAATGGTGCAGAACATACGATTCGGTACCAACCCCTCCAAAATTTTAGCGAAGTGCGTCAATCCGTGGCGCATGGGCAAAGGTGGCAAATCCATATATGTTGATATCCGTATGCAAACCCCCTTTTCGGAATAGCATAATATGTCCATTTTTAATTAGCTGATTTGGTATGTCCTCTGCTTATAGAAAAATACGATCAGCCCCTGTTTTATTGTAGAAATGATGATGATGATGCTTTGCAGTTAGACTGAGAAAAAAAGGATAATTCCCGTTTATTAGTTTCGCTCTCATTTCCTCTTATTAAAAATTCCGTTTTTACGCCAACCGTTCGTATATCGCACACAAAGATCAACAGGGTGTTAACACACAAATTTGAAATTACGAAGTTATGAGATCCTCCGGGCTACCCAATTCAATACCTATCGAGCTATGCACTCTATTTACTTATACCTTCAATAATCCTTGGTGTGCGATATATATATGTTCGACTTTAACTGCATCACTGAATTTGTACGTCCTTTAATTTGCCGATTTTATTCCTTCTATTTCCTCTTATCTTTGTTCCTAACCACTATCTTTTACTCATCGGAGTTTTCTGGTTTGATAAGAATGGAAATATTTCGACAGCAGTACCTCCTAGGGAGAAAATTTGAAATGAAACACGTCTTACATAATGACGCAATAAAACCAGACAGGTAATGGCAGTATTACAACAACAACAATTTGCGGGCCTTATAAGCCGGCCATGAATTTTAAAACACTAGGGAGGGAAATTTTTGGTACTATGTATTTTGCTACTTTTTTACTACATTGGTAATGTAAGAAAAGATACGAAGAAATGGGATAAAGAAAAAGATGGAGGGAAGAAGTAAAGAGAACAAGAGGAATCCGGAGAGCGAGAGTAAAAGTAAATAAAAGGGTAATAGTTTGAGACAAAGTTGTAAAAAGAGGTTAACAGGAAGATAAAGAATACGGATAATATTAAGAGTAAAAGTGACAGACATGGATAAGAGCAAGAGCGGGAAGAGTAAGAAGAAAAGCGGAAATATTTACAGAAGAATGAAGGGATAGCGAAATTGAATGAGTCCATTAAGGCAAACCAGAAAATGCAGAGGGGAGGTTAAATTAGATAGGAAGACGGTTAGACAGAGAGGAGACAGGTGTATAGATAGAGAATGCCAGAACAATTTCTGTGGGTTTGATCATACGCCTCTTAGTATTACATGTTTGTCCAAACGTTTCCAAGATTAGCCAGAGCAGTTTCAAATAAAGTGCTGATATGCCAACGTTTTTTTTTTATAGTTTCAGGTAAATCTTTAAGCTCTTATTTGTTGAAGCGTCGTCCGCTATGTATTTTTACACCCGCCACCTCCTTTTGCTCAATGAGCCTTCTCAATGCTTGGTTTACATAGATAAATGTTAGGCCTTGAGACCGTATACCGTCAATCCAGAGTTACTTTATATTTCAGAAAGGCATTAATGTAGTAATTTATTTATGATACTGTAAAAATCGATGCTATAGTTAAGTCAAGAAGCAACACTTAAATTTATGGGGCCGACTATTGTCAAACGCGACTACATTTTGTAATATTCACTTCACCTGTCTGGTTTATTGCATCATGATCATACATTAAGTTTGTAAATACGCTATCTTTTGTCTGTTTGTGTTCTCATTATTACGCCCTAAACTGTATATGCAGTGATGTCAACTAATGTTGTTTTTTTAAAAACTAAAAATTTTGCAAACATTAGTTTTACTATAAATTTTTATATACTTATGTACAGTTACTATTTGTAAAACGATAAATGTCAAAAACAAAATTTAAAAGTAGAACGCAAAAATTCAATAATAAAAAATAAAATATATAGAAAATATATAGCAGCTTTTATTTTAAATAATTTTTGCGATTCTCGACAATAAATATGTAATAAAAATATTTGGTTTGAGCAAAAATTGGAGTTGGCAACTTTTACAGAGGCGTCACTTTGATAACACATTTTGGCACTGTGTACACCGTGCAAATGTTTTACAAATTTTAGTAATTATTATAAAGTTTAACACATTGATTTATAACTTCATTGTGTTTGGCCGTCACTGTACTCTGTACTCACGTAACAAATTTGGCAAAGTAGCACAACAGAATGCGAAACATTTTATAGTTCAGAGGGAAATTGCATGTTATACAAAACTTTGAACTTCGTTACAAATTCAACATGTCTACCGCAAAGTATTATTTTTGAGGCCTTTTAACAGCTTGAAATCCACTAAATAAGTTAGTAAGCATGTATAGATTGCGATCCAACTTTATGGCCGCGTCACAACCAACTTTTTCATATAGATGTGTGCAACGCCATCTCATGCTTGATGAGTAGATTGAACGTATTTTTTTTGGAGAATGGCAGATCGGGCGAACTAGCGCCATCTGACACACAAAAGTTGGAAATCTTAAACTTTTGCTACATGCAAAGCATAAGAAGAAGATTTCGACATTTGCTTTGGCTATGAGTGCTTTCCCACTTTGTAAGTGGAAATATTTTTCTCGCTCTTTGGTATTTTTCCAACATTTTTCACAATCAAAAACTGTATTTTAAATATGCGAAACTGTGCTTCGCTAAACTTTTTATGTGAATGGACAACTCGAAATAAGTTTCATCTGATAAGTCTGAAGTGTTGTTTATATTTACAAACGTATCATCTTGCGTGATTGTGGCGATGTTACTGTCATGCAGAAGATTGCGTTGAACGCACTTATATGAAAAATTCATTGTGACGCGGCCATTATAGTTTTTTTTCTAATCACCTGTTTACGATAACTTTTGTTAAAGTTTCAAAATCCAGATTCTTCAAGATGATGTCTGTATTTAAGGACACATTTTCTACTTTCTGATTTGTTCATTTATATAATGAAAATGTTCAAAAATTGTTTATCTGTTTTATATTTCCCCTTTTTTTTTGCATTTTCTCGATGATCTGAAGTATGTGTTAAGTTTCAAGTTTGTTTGTGTTGTGGTAAGTATCTTACGCACTAATTTTCTAAATATATGGTAATAGGTAATAGGTATTCTACTACATTTGGCCTCCCAAATAAGTTTGGAATTTCAAGTCTCTAGCTTACCTTGAAGCTATTTGTTATATAACATCTCACATAATTTATGTCGATCAACGATCGCGCCAGTATTTTTGCCTGCTTTTTTGCCATTCTGTAGCTCAACGGGAAGTATTTTAAAACTTGGTCAAACATTTCTAAATATTTCGCCCCGGGCACTTCCTTTTTCCCTTAATTGAATGGGTTGCCATCGGATTCTCAAGTGATTCTCAATTGATCGAAAGATTCCATCCGATCCGTACGGCTTTCAGGAGTATCTAAATCCACGCGACAGCTGGCCAAACTTTTTGTCACGTGTGTTAAACTGTCATTGAACTCTGAACTAGGTTTTAAATTCCATGTCTGTAGCCCCAAATCTCGTATGCCTTTTCCAATTATCTCGTCCCGTCCGCCACCCAGCGGAATTTTTTCCCTTTTGTTGCATTTTCACGGTGTCCTTAACCAAGCGTAAGGTTTCAAGTTTCTAAGTCAATGAGAAGTTACTTCAAAAATAGTCCGCAGATTTCCGCATGTTCTGAAGGAATTTTCTAAATATCTCGACCTAATTTGAAGGAAGTAAAAACATTTTATTTTCTCATTCACTACATCCAGGTATTCAAGTACATTTAAGTAGATCCATCCCGAAGATGACTTCGCAGTGGGGGCTGTATGAGGCCACAAAATCGGTGGAGGGGGGCACACCGCAGAAAGGGGTGTTATCACCTCTGCTGTGGACGCTAGTCATCAACCAGCTGCTCTGGCGGTTTGCTGCAGGACCTGACGGCGTACGCAGATGACTTGTAGTTGTCATAAGTGGAAAGTGCCTTCCACCAATTAGGTCCTTGAAAGATTGGATGCTTGGGATATACATGTCTGGGCATCTAATGTCAGCTTGAATGCGGAAAAGACGGATATGGTCTTGTGTACTAGGATGTGTAAGGTCCCGAATTGGTAGACCTAAGCTAGGAGATGTGCCCCTGCAGAGGAACCTTGTACCAAATATCTAGGAAACGTTCCAGGCAGTAAGCTGTCGTGGAAGATCAACGTGGTGGAGATAGTAAAGAAGAACTCTACGGCTTTTTATGCATGTAAAAGAAGGATGGGGTGATTTTAAAGCCCATCCTATACTATGGAGTCCTTGTTTGGTGGCCGGCCACTCAAAAAAATCAATGATTAGCATTACGGCAGCCCCAACCAAACGGCTGTAGTCCGTTCGGCGCATTCCATCAGGGGGCGAAGAACACAGCGCTAACAGCTGCAACGAGACTCAATGCTTCCGGGCAGCTTGAGCGCAGAACATACGGCCAAAGTAGTATTGCGTCATAAAATATTGAACAAACAGATGCTTCGATTGGACTCTTAGAACCACAATAGATGTGGAAGGTTAGCGCAAGGGCGCATGGTCGTCAAGGAGATACACGTGTAAACCGAAAGTTCTGAAGTAATGGAAGGAATTGGGTCTCGGTCGGTATACCGTGCACATCCGAAATAAACAAATCTTACAAGTTGCCATATCACTGTAATATTTTTCGGGCCGAAGTAGTAGCCGTGAGCAAAGAAGGACAAACATTGGAGAAAAATAGCTTAAACTGCAGCCGCGTAAATCTTTACATTGGTCGTTGAACAGACTTCTGGTAAAACTATGGACTCATTCAGTCTATGTGAGGTTCTTACGGGCCAGTCAATTCAATCTAACCTGAGACCTATGCCAATTAAGCTAACATATATACCAAACACGAATTTTTATTCCAGTAGCGCTCTTAATACTTGTTTGCTATTCCATTTCTTTATTACCTATTTATGTAGTAAACCGTGTGCTTCAGCTGTTGCTATTAACTCAGTATGTCTTATTATACATAAAGTCGACTTATTCATAAACTTGTGTGCATTTAGAGTTCACTACCTTTTACTCCACGTACAGCAAGCAATTTTGAATAAATATACAACAGTCAGAGCCATAAACTCCTACTTAAGAAACAAAACAACACAAAAAAACTTGCTGAGTACGGGTGAACTCAATCTGCATATACCTAATTGTGGACTTTCATAACACCGCTCATCGACTGATGAGTGGAATTTAATCCTATCTCGGCTGCCCTTTCGAAAACGCCCTATCTCAAAAAACGTTTGCATAGCCCCTTATTCTAGAATTTGTTGTTGAATTTGAGGTCAGCTGACGCTTTTTTGAAACAAATTCTGAAATAGGGCGTTATTCAAACGTTTTCTGAGATAGAGCATTTCTGAAACGGCAGCCGAGATATGGTTAAATTCCACTCAGCACTCAATATGTTATGGAAGAAGTTGTCGCTAATTTTGATTTATCAAACAAAAGAAAAATGTTCGGCATGTACGATGGCTTTTATATAAAAGTTATAATAATTAAAAAAAAAGGGCACGGGTATTAATGATAACTAGTATCGCCTGTGGTCGAAATTCGACCAATTTGTATTTTTTTCAATTTTCGATTCACTCAAGTTGCATTTAAATAATAATAAACTAAGTTGAAATTAAAGGGAATATAATAAAATAAGAAATATCAAAAATAAATTAGCATAAAAGACAATATACAAATTTTAATGTAATATCTTTGTAGCAAATTTATTTATTTTTTGTTCAGTATTAGACGTGCTATATCTAAAATGAGCATAAAATCTGGATATGCAAAAAACATTTTGGGTCAAATTTGCAATTAATGGTTATAAATAAATAAATTTAGTGAGTTTGAACAAAAGTTGACTCATTATTTGTGATTTCATGTTTTTTTGAAAGCAACTAAAATAAAAAACAAAGAATCTGTTAAATAAAGACCTATGCATTTACGTGTAAGTAAAATTTGCCACAAAAATGGGCCGGTTAAGTTATTACTTCTCTTTAAAGTTTTTTTTTTTTCGCTAACAATTATTTTAGAACAATTTTTTAAGGATTTTGGTACAGACCAATATAGGGAAGTGGCAACAATGGGAAACAATATTTTATTTGAACTGAAAATGAGTGAGGCAGTAGTTCTCTCACCGTTTGGCGCGTACGAATATGTACATATGTAGATGAAGCATTTGAGCAACGCGACAATGCAGCTTTTGGAATTTCGAATTCAGTGGGGTTTGTGAACATAATGGGTCCTACAGATGGCAATTTCGATATTTGCACGGATTTTCGAATTTAAAAAAACTTTTTCTATTAATTATAAACAAATAGAGTAATATTTGTTAACAAAAATATGCTGATCCATACGAATCGATTCATATAACTTTTATATGATTTTACGTACGCTAACTATGCGAAACAGCCTGTCAATTGATATAATGGAAATTTTGTTAGCTTATTAATATATAGATATAATAATAATAACATATAGGCTGTTCATGATCAGCACACGTCTAGCATTTTTACATTTTCCATAGAAATTTAGGACCGAAAATGTTACTTAATGAGGTCGCATTTGCGCATAAGCGTGGAAATTTGTGGAAAAATTTCAGGATTTCACCATTTTGGTAATGCTGGCGATTTTGTTTTTCATTTCCTCCATGCCCTGTCATTCTTTGATTGTTTACAAATTAATTGTATTTTCAAACTCCCTACAATAATTATAATCAGCTGAGCATATCTCACAGAGTATATTAATTTTGTTCGCATAACGGTAATCCGTAACGGCATAAACTAATCGAGATAGATTTAGACTTGTATATATCACAATGATCACGAAACACGAAAACTTGAGTAAATTTTAAGGTATATTAATGAAATTTGGTATGTAAGTTCCTGGGCACTCATCTCAGATCGCTATTTAAAATGAACGAAATCGGACTATAACCACGCCCACTTTTTCGATATCGAAAATTTCGAAAAACCGAAAAAGTGCGATAATTCATTACCAAAGACGGAGAAAGCAATGAAACTTTGTAGGTGGGTTGACCTTATGACGCAGAATAGAAAATGAGTAAAATTTTGGACAATGGGCGTGGCACCGCCCACTTTTAAAAGAAGGTAATTTAAAAGTTTTGCATGCTGTAATTTGGCAGTCGTTCAAGATATCATAATGAAATTTGGTAGGAACGTTACTCCTATACCTATATGTGTACTAAATAAAAATTAGCAAAAGCGGGTGACGAACACGCCCACTTTTTACAAAAAAAATTTTTAAGTCAAATTTTAACAAAAAATTTAATATCTATACAGTATATAAGTAAATTATGACAACATTCAACTCCAGTAATGATATGGTGCAACATAATACAAAAATAAAAGAAAATTCAACCCCAGCGGGTTAGGGGGTCGGAATATTCCCGCGGTAGGTATGCCTGTCGTAAGAGGCGACTAAAATACCAGATTCAAGGGGCTGTGTAGCGCAACCCTTCAGGTTGCCAGCGCAATATGCATATAGCTTCTCCAGACCCAATTGTCAACCTCACCTATCCGCGGCGAATCCTGTTCCACTAACAGGCGAGGCTCTGGCGACCCCAAGCTCCTCATGGAACTTGGGGGTGGGGCCCCTCCTTGGGGGTGGCCTGAAGGTTTAATGTGGCCACATAAATCGTTCCCGAGATGGTCGGGCTAGCACCTTAATGGTGCTGTGGTACCGGAGCGTACCTGATCTGTATCCGGCAAATGACCATTACATCGATAACACTCCCCAAAGCCTTCGGGGAGCAATCTTATCGCTACAACAACAACAACAACAACAAAAGAAAATTCAAAAATGGGCGTGGATCCGCCCTTTTACATTTAATTTGTCTAGATACTTTTAATGCCATAAGTCGAACCAATCCTTGTGAAATTTAGTAAGGGCATAGCTTCCATGCCGGTTACTGTGTCCTGTGAAAATAGGCGAAATCGGTCGAAGTCACTCCCAGTTTTTATACACAGTCGACCGTCTGTCCTTCCGCTAGGCCGTTAACACGATAACTTGAGCAAAAATCGATATATCTTTACCAAATTTAGTTCACGTACTAATCTGAACTCACTTCATCTTGGTTTTAAAGATGGGCGAAATCCGACTGACCACGCCCAATTTTTCGATATCGAAAATTTCGAAAAATTAAAAAAATGCCATTATTGTATACCAAATGCGAAAAAAGGGATGAAACATGGTGATTGGATTGGTTTTTTGACGCAATATATAACTGTAGAAAAAACTTTGTAAAATGGGTGTGACACCTACCATAGCAAGTAGAAGCAAATGAAAAAGTTCTGCAGGGCGAAATCAAAAGCCCTTGGAATCATGGCAGGAATATTGTTCGTGGTATTCCATATATAAATAAATTAGCGATACCCGACAGATGATGATCTGGGTCACACTGGTCCACATTTTGGTCGATATCTCGAAAACGCCTGCACATATACAACTTAGGGTCACTCCCTTTTAAAACCCTAATTAATACCTTACATTTGATACCCATGTCATAAAAACACATTCCAGGGTTACCCTAGGGTCATTTTCCTACATGGAGATTTTCCCTTATTTTGTCTCCAAATCTCAGCTGAGTATGTAATGTTCGGTTACACCCGACCTTAGCCTTCCTTACTTGTTTTAGTTTTAAAACAAATAATAATAGGGGACTCGCTTTGCCTTGCAAGATGCACGGATTATTTATATCCTACGACAAAATATACAAATAAGAAACGTCAAAAAATTAGCATATAAAATAACAAAATATGAAAAACAATGGTTTAATCTTTTCATAAGCGAAATGAGAGGAACACCGTTTAAGCATACAGGTACAAATTTCAAGAACTGCATATTTTCGAGCGTATTTTATTGTTGTGACTTTACAATCCGTACAATCCATGCATTCCGTGCGATATATGCACCGTTTGCAAGACAAAGCAACATAATGTGTGATTCTGTACATACATATGTATGTTGAACAACAAATTGCCAAGTGTGCATGCATACAAAGGCAATACAAATATAAACCGCAATCAGAAGCTGCTCCATATAGTGCCGGCCATCTTTGTACAACCAGTCGTACGTATTTTTTTTAATTTAATGTTTTATGAGCATTAAAACTATAGCATTAAGACTATAGCATTAACACTATATTACAATACATAAAGAGAGGTTTTCAAACGACTTCCGAAGATCGACCCCGTCTAGGACTTACCATACCATGGCAGTCACCGGTCATAAACTTGCATAAAGAGAACGACTTTTGCTTTGATATCTGATGATAAACTGGTAGCCTATATTGAGCTGGGTCGCAGAAAACTTCTACTATTTGCCAAAGAGGCAAAGTTGTATTTTAACTTAAGTTCTGGTACAAATTCTGTTATTACTATATTTGTCTTCATTGATTAGCAAGTTTGACATAGAACACAACTGGGTATATAAGTTAAGCCTGAAATGTAATTCCAAATAATAATGAAAAGGCAAAAAACCATGCACCAAAATTTTGCAGTCCAACATTCATACATTAACGGTGGCAGATTAGGCGGCCACGTCAAGTGATTAGCCAAGCACAGCAGTATAAGACAAC
Organism: Eurosta solidaginis; assembly: GCF_040869045.1. NCBI lineage: Eukaryota > Metazoa > Arthropoda > Insecta > Diptera > Tephritidae > Eurosta > Eurosta solidaginis. The sequence goes on from NC_090321.1 coordinate 239,784,594, forward strand.
GGTGCATTGAAACTATTACTTACCGTTGAATTCCATAAACAAACCCATCAGAAAACTACATAAATGATTGTAAGATATGGGAAATACGTGTGCAGAGCTGTTTGTTAAATTGGATAGATAAAGCTGAAATATGTAACATTGCATAAGTAAAATAGGCGCCATTTGGTGTCTAAATCAGATAACGAAAAAGTAAGATTGGATAAAAGAAAGCTAAGAAGAAAAAGAGAAGTAAGAAAAGAAGAGGAAAAAAACTAAAAGAAAAGAAACCCAAACAACACAAGTACAAAAAAACAATACAGAACAAATCAAAAGAAAAGAAAAGAAAAAAAAAAAAGGGGGGGGGGGGGGGGGGGCACGGAACGAAAGGAGAGCAAAAGAAAGAAAGAGGGCAGAACGAAATCAAATTAAGTACACCAACTGAAACTGAAACCCGAATCAAAACCAAAACCGAAACTGAGACCGGAACGAAACCAAACTCAAACTCAAAACCGAAACTGCACCCAAACCTCATAGGCAGATTGATTCCTACACAGAGGGAGCTCATTTAGGTTTATCTCCCTAAAGCCTTTGTAGATTGGATGGCTCGTTCCCTGCCATGAGGTCTTCACTTCGTCCTGGTGACTCGAATGGGCTGAAAGTAGACAAAGCACTCACTTGACAGTAGAGAGATTTAATGCTATGCTTTTTTCTCTGCCACCAATGGTCGGCAAGTCTCTCATAATACGTGTGTTTTGATAGCCTGCTAACCAGTACGGAAAGTGGTGTTTAAGTAAGAGCTAACATGTGCCTTCCGACTGCTTAGCTCCCAGCTGTATTTTTCAGAGTGGAGCCAAATTTTTTGAAGGGTACTTATATTTAATTATGCGTATATATTTGTTTAGCTCAGTGGTGCACTCGAGAGCGTCGCAGAGCTTGGGCACAATAGACCAATGACCGCAGTGCGATCCTCAATTAATTATCAATATAAAATTATCGTACAGCTTCGGAAAACTATTCGGCGTTCATCTACACTTCGTGTGAGCGCAGCGATAGAGCTTCAGTAAAGCAAGCAGTCAAGGCCGCGGCATAATGAAATTTTTCATATAGATGCTTTTAACACAAGTTTATGCATTCCAGTAACATCGCCACAACCAACCAAAATGTTGCGTTTATAAATATGAAGCAACTTCAGACTTGGCAATTTTAGTTTATTTCGCCTTGCCGATTCACATACAAAATTTCGCGAAGCACTGTTATAAACATTCTGCCCATACAACAATAATTATAATACTTACTAACTTATTTTTTGTCGAATTCATTTGTTATATTGCACTTTTAATTGCGAAAAATGTTAGAAAAGTTACACACGATTGGGAAAAATAATTTAATTTGCAAAGTGTGCCAGCACCCTTAATAAAAAAAAATGTAAGACGCGATTACCTCCGAAAAGATCTAAGGCCGAGCTTCTCTTCCAATTTGCGTCGTGCTCCTCTTGATTTTCCCTACAAATTTGGCCGGACGGGACCTACATGTTTTATGCCGACTCCCAACGGCATCTGCAAGGCAGATGAGTTTTCACTGAGAGCTTTTCATGGCATAAATACACCCGGAGCGCTTGCCAAACACTGCCGAGGGGCGACCCCGCTTAGAAAAATTGTCTTCTAATTGAAAAACCTTATTTCTAAAATTTTGATTTCGGGGTGTGAACCCAGGGCATACGGTGTGGTAGGCGGAGTACGCTACCATCACACCACGGTGGCCTCCAGCACCCTTAGCCAAAGCAAATGTCAAACTCTTCTGCTTTGCTGGCAACAAAATTTGCAAGTTGGCTACTTTTTCATGTCAGATGGCGAAAGTGTTGCTCAATCTACCGTTTTCCATAAAAATACGTGCAGTCTTCTCAACAACTTCAACGCCGCGTGTTAGCGTCGTGAATGTACATCATCCGCATAAAAATATCTAAACTTTGAACAAATTTTCTACTATAAATAAAGAAAATCAACGCAACGCAAACATTTAGTGCTCCTGGCAATGCGCATCGTGTCTGTCAGAGGTCAGTATTATTGATTCCCACGACGATGATGATACTCCCCTCACCGGCAGCATGATTAAACAATTGTTCATAAAACACTTAGGAGTGTTTAAGGAGAAAATGGAGAGCATCGGAAGAAGTGTTGCAGGCATCCGTACGGATTGAAATAAACTTTCCGAGCAAAACACTAAACAATACAAGAATTTGGAGGAACGAGTAAGTGCGGTCGAAAGAAAACTCAGTTCACTCGACAGCATTTCAATGCAGCCGGACGACATTATATCGGAACTTAGTGAACGTAAGAGGCGAGAGACAAACGTAGTTGCTATGAATGTGCCAGAGTCTACAAAGCCCTATGGTAGGGATCGTCTAAACGATAATCGAATCAGGGTTGCTGCTCTTATCCCTCAAGATATGGCAGGAGCCGTACAAAGTTTTAAATTGAGACGGCTCGGTCGTAAAACTGAAGGCAAGAACCGCCCGCTCATCATCAACACTATATCAGTAACAGTTGCCCGGACTTTAATGAAAATAAAAAAACCGGCGACGGGCTCAAATATCACGTTCAAGGCGGATTTAACACGTTCGCAACAAGAACAGCTCCAAGCACTAAGGTGTGAATTGGAAGCTCTCACAGAGAATGGTACACCAAGAAGACAATTAAATACATAAATGGTACTCCTAAAATAGTAGATAAGCGCATTTTTCACTCGGCAGAAGAAAAGCAGAGAAATAATTAATGTATTATCAAAACACACGAGGTCTACGAACCACGATATCAGCGAAACTTACACCTTCTTCAGAAAAGATAAAGACGACGTGACAAGTAACCTTAAACCCGGTGGGGAGTCTTTATAGCAGTAAAACGTAATATCTCTGCTGAAGTGTTACCTATTGAACATATAGAAATTGAACAACTTTTCATTAAAATTAATTTGAACAACTTTTAATTGTGCTTTGTATCTCATATTGGCCCGATTCTTTTCAACATCTTTATTAACGATATTGGTGATAATCTTATGTGGAAATATTTATTATATGCAGATGATTTAAAATTATACAGATCAATCAAGAGCAACAACGATGTCACTATTCTGCAAAACGATGTTGATAAGCTGCATTGCTGGTGCGTGGAGAATAAACTCAATCTAAATATTAAGAAATGTGTATTTTTCCTGATCATGTTCTCAGCACCCTGTTCAATACTATTTGCAGGGTGAAATTCTGGCACCAGTTACATCAATAAAAGACCTTGGTATCACCATTGATAACAAACTAAATTTTACCGATCATGTGGATATACAGAATACTTGGCTTCATCTTTAGATCTAGTGATGAGTTCAGCGACGCCAGAACAATTTCGAGACTCTACACAGCACTGGTTAGACCAATATTGGAGTATTGCTCAACAATTTGGTCGCCGAACACCAATGTACTCGCTAACAAAGTGGAAAAAATATAGTGAAAACTCTGCAAGCACATCGCATGCATTTTACAAAGAAAACGCCTTAGCCTAAGCATCGAAGAAGTTTATAAGCAATATAATATCAAGAAGTTAGAAAACCGCAGGCAAGCACAGACTCAATATTTTTGTATAAAGTAATCAGTGGACACATCGATTGTCCTGAAATATTAGAGTAATTTGGTCTGTTTGCAACAAGCCAGATCTAAGGACAAGAAGACTATTATACACTGCAAACTCAACAAGATGGCATGTACGTAACGGACCAAGGAATATGATAGCAAGACCTTTTAATTACTATGGAGGCGACGTCGACTTCTTCAGTGGGACTTTATCGACATTCTATGCTAAAATCCTAAGAAGTTTCTAAATTTCATTGTAATTATTCAAGTCACACTTATAGTTTGTCTTTCTTTATCTTTTAAACAACAATTATGTGCAATGCATATTGGCGTAAATGTTTATTTTATTTATATTTTCTAAATAAATAAATAAATAGTAATAATAATAATAATGTATAATATGAAAAACGGCTTTCAATCAGCTTTAGCTTGTACTTCAAGCTGTAAACATCTTATGCGCGAATTCTATGGTCAAACATTCTCCATGTACACACATACCACTATAAAAAAGTTTGCGGTTTTATTTAGCTTGACTTGAAAGACCGGCCGCATGGCTGCCCAGTTATTGGGGACGAATTTTGTAATTGAAATTTAAGTATCTTCCCGATTAGCTACAAGCTTGAAGCTTGCAATATAGTTCAGAGCCCGATGACAATAATAATAAGAAAAAAATTCCGATAAGTGGCGCATGGATCGAAATATTTCACAAAATACATACATACATGAATAGAAAGCGCGCTATGAAAACAAATTGCCGCTAGGTGGCGCAAGGATCGAGATATTCAAAAAAATCGTATTTGTGGTCCGATTTGGCTCATATTTGGAACAAATAATACATACATGAATAAAAAGCGGGACAAGCATACGTGGCGCAGAGTCGAGTAAAGACTTTGGATGGATTATGTATTGAGGACTTAGATTGTAACAAATTGTCAGGAAAGAGTATTTGTAATAATGAGTCACTGAATGAACTAAATAGAATGAGAAATAAAGACTAAAAAATTGAAAATAAAATAATTTAAAAAAGAGTTTTAAGTTAAACGGTTTTATTAAAAACAATACTTACATTACAATACTAAAAGCTAGAACATAATTAGGTAGGTCCTAGGTATGCCAATGGGCAATCCACTATCTCCTACTATAGCGGATATAGTATTGGACAAAATACTTGACGACAGCATAGCTGAATTAAAAGAAAAGGACATATACATCAAATACATCAACAAGTATGTAGATGATGTATTCGCAATCATAAAAACCAAGGACGCGGAAGACACCTTAAAAATATTAAATGCACAACATACAAGCATAAAATTCACGATGGAAAAAGAAAAGGAAAATAAAATAGCCTTCCTAGATGTAGAAATAATTAGAAAAAACAAACAGTTATTAGTGAATTGGTATACTAAATCCATCGCATCGGGCCGATTAATTAACTATCATTCAAACCACCCTTGGAAGCAAAAAATTAACACCGCAACAAGTATGATAAGAAAAGTAGCGCTACTCAGTGAGAAAGAGTACATTGAAGAAAACATGAAGAAAATAAAGAATATACTATTCAAAAATTGCTATCCAAGCACCTTTATTGATAGACTAATTAATAACACAATAAACAGAATTAGTCAAAACCCCGAGAATTCACCGCCGGATAACACTAATAAAAAGTACATCGGTGTAACATACATACCGGGTCTTACTGACAATCAAATAGTACATAAAATAATAAACAACAAAAATATTAACTACGCGCACAAGCCGAACAACACACTTAATTATATTTTTACAAAAATCAAAGATCCAATTCCAAAAGATCAACAAAATGATGTGGTGTATAAAATAACATGCAATGGTCGCGATGATGATAAATATGGAAAATGTTATATTGGAACAACCAAACGACAACTGGGTATACGTATCAATGAACACCAAAAAGACGCAGCAAACAAAAAACGAACACCGGTTTAGCTCATCACTTAACAAAGAGCAACCATATAGCGGACTTCTCAAATGTCGAAATATTAGATATTGAAAAAAGAGAAAAAACGAGAATGTCTCTAGAAAGCATAAGAATACAACAACAAATACACAACACACTAAATTTTAAAGAAGACTTTGACAACATCAGCACCGTCTACTCAGCTGTTATTCAGAGAAGCAAATCAAAGTAAACAAAAAAATGCAAGTGCCAACTCTTTATGTTTGTTTAAAAATAAAGTGCAATTTATAATTTAATTGTAATATAATTAATGTAAGTAAAAGAAAAAATTTGTGTGAAGTGTTAGTTTCATGTTTATTGTTAGAAAAAAGTATCAAATGTTAATATGTGTTTTATTTTTACATATTTAGCATTAAAGAAAATCCCCAGAAGATGACGTGAGAAAAAGAACGTCGAAACGCGTCGGGAAAACAACAACAACCTTAACCAGCTTATGCTACGCCTCACATTTTTAGAAATTTCACGCGCCCAACGCTTTTATTTAATTGTCTGATCAATGCCCTAGATTGATGAGGAGTGTGATGACTAGGACCTACCTAATGATTTTCTAGCTTTTAGTATTAGTATTATTCCATGTAAGTATTGTTTCCAATAAAACCGTTTAACTTGAAATTTTTTTTTAATTATCTTATTAGTCGAATCTCTGCCGACGATGTGCACCACTGGCTGAGTTTGAATATCAATGGGTTTGCCGCAATGTCATATTATGTATATAAGTATGTGAGTGCGTTTGTGGAAACTTACTGCTTGCTTTTGAATCGGAAGAAATGTCATGAATGAATGTCGCCTTTACAAATGTCATGCTTCTGCATATGTTGCTGCCGATATTGTTTTTATTTCTTCCAAAACTTGTTTCCCACTTTTTTATTTTCTACTTCCGTTTTTCTTGGGTTTTTTTTTTCATTATTGTCGTAATATATGAGTGAGTGGAAATGATATTGATATGAACAAGAGTTATGCAGGTTGCATGTTTATTAGCCACTGTATTCAGCGCATTCAGTTCAATGAAAGGAAAGGAAGTCAAGAAAATAACTTCGAAATAAGTTCATTGATATTTTATATGCGAATTGAAATCGAACCATGATCTTGAAGGGTTTTCTAACACACCTACTTGTACAGCAGGAAGTAAGCTAAATCTAAGTTAAGTTCCTGAAATTGATTAGCAGTGAATAGAGTCTTAGGAATTTGTAAAAACGCATCAAAATAAATAAATAAAAAATGTAATGCAATCGATATTGCTTAAAGAGATTTTATGTAAAAATGTATTAATTGCAGTAAAGCATAGATCAAAGCTCTATCATAGAAATACCCATAACTAAACATAGTTAGCGCATATAAAAAAACATAAATAATTCATCCAAAGATCAAATAATAAAACTGATTTGCGATTGTTCGTGTTTTTATGTTATTTGTTTTATTTCAATAGCAACTAATTTACTACAAATATTTATATTCACATACATATGTGTTTTTATGTATGCACTATATGTTTATTGCTAATTTTAAATAATTAAAATCAATAATTGTGTTTATAGCCAACACGCCTCACTATTATAGATTTTGTGAGTCAACCATTTGACTTTAAGATCATATTTTTCATTAATTATTTCATTTGTCGTTAAATTTTAAGAATTTTCGAATGAAGGATATAAAAGTTTAAGTCCAAACCATGATCAATTGCAATTTGAAGCGCTTTTCAAAATTCATTTATTATGGAATGCGGATTTCAACATGACGTACGTGAACATACATATCGTTAGCTTAATGTGAAAATGTGCTAAGTCACTTTTTTTGAAAAATTTTATTTTAATGCAGTTTTAAAACGGAATTCAAAATACATCGATCACAAAAAAAGAAATATTTAAATTTTTCATTTTTACGTACTGTGAGCAATGATGTGTAAATGTGCTAAGTGGTCAGCTATTAAAAAGAATGTGCTAAGTCAACCTGTCAATAATATCAATCTGAATTACTAGTCATTTTTTGTGCGCGCATTTTATTTATTTATTAAATTCATTCAGTCTAAAAGTACATGCTTTGTTGTTGTTGTATTAACGATAAAGACACTCCCCGAAGGCTTTAGGGAGTGTTACCGATGTTGATGGTCCTTTGCCGGATATAGATCCGGTACGTTTCGGTAACAAAGCACAGGTACTAGCCCGACCATCTCGGGAACGATTTATATGACCACATTAAACCTTCTAGGCCATTCCGCCCTCCCCACCCCCTAGTTCCATGAGGGACTTGGGGTCGCCAGAGCCTCGGCTGTCAATGAAACAGGATACGCCACGGTTAGGTGAGGTTGACAATTGGGTTGGAGAAGCTATATATTGCGCTGGCCCCTTGAGAGGGTTGCGAACACAACCCCTTGAAATTGGATTCCAATTGAGGCATGTCTTTGGTGTTTGAAAAATACTTTGCGCTGACCATAATTCTTACATGTCGATAACTACATGCTTTCTTACAGACTAGTTACAAATAGAAACAATTCAAGCTTAAACTTATATAAGCTGTTATTTAAAATTAAGGACACTACTGAATCGATTTGCTAGATGTATAGTCCTAGTTATAGGTTCATTCATAGCATAATTCGTTGTATGAGTTATTTCGATAAATAATCTATTATGCGGAAGATCACGCAGTGGAACGAACAAATTAGATATTCGTGCTAAAGTTTATCACATTAGAAGAAGGCATGAGTGAGATAAAAGTTCTTCTGTCATTCAAAGCCTGAAGACCTAGCAATTTGTGCCTGCTGGTATATGATGGGAGGCCGTCTGGCCAGTGAAGCATACGTAAAGCAATTTTTGTAAACAAATTTTGAACTCTCTCAATTCTATAGGAGTTATATTGACAGAAAGGATTCCATATTATTGAGCAATATTCAAGACGACTTCTGACCAAGGATATATAAAGTGCCTTCAACGTCATAGGGTCCTTAAAGTCACTGGTGTTACGTCTACTGAACCCAACCATTGCAACAAATTTTGAAACAACGAAGTCAATGTGACTAGAAAAAGAGAGTTTGGAGTAAAAAATTACACCCAAGTCTTTACTCTCTTGACAACACGATTAAGAGATTTAGCGTTTAGTTTGTAGATAAAGTATGTGGCAGTTGTTGTTTTGCAATAAGACACAACACAGCATTTGTTTGAATTTAAAAAAACAATTATTTTCTGTGCACCATCCGGCAAAAGAGTCCAGATCAGAACCGTTAGAAATAAATAGTATTTTTTGTGAAATATATCGTTTTAGTGTTATATTTCATTCATTAAAGGTGAGGAGTGATGGGGAAACATATTGAGTAAAAAGTGGTAAGTCAGGAGAAAAAATTTGTTTTGAGTGCGGAAATTATGCTAAGTCATAAAATAGCTGCTGTGTTAGCATACATGATATTTATTTATCTTTTTTAAAGCTTCTACACTCAAAAGTATTGCAACTAAGGTATCCTCATGCACAGTTTTGAAAAAAAAGGTTATTTAAAAAATTATTCATTTTTTGTTTGTCTCCTGTAAAATTCGTAAAAAGTGACTTAGCACATTTTCACATTAATCTAACGATATGTGCATATGTATGTATATACTAGGGATAACGATCCTGGGATTTCGGGGTCCCGGTCTATTTTAAGACCCAAAAATTCAGGAATTTTTGGATTTTAACCGCCGGATTGTTGAAATAGCATTATAAAATCTATTTAAATACTTTAAAACTTTTACACAAATATTTATAAGCAAAACAGACATTATACTGGAGGACAAAAAAATATAAAAAATCAGGAGCCAGTTGTTTGTTATTGGTTTCTAAATGTTTTTATTGCACAGATTCTTTATCTGCAGCCAGATTTTCCAAAATTTGTGCATGTTTTCGCGATATGCTCGTCTAAAATTGCGAAAATTCCTCCGACAAAAATTTAAATAAATCTTGTTCCAGAAACTATAATTTCTCGAAGGTTTCGATGTTGTGAGGCCGAATATGAGTCAAAGTTCAAATAACACTTTTTAGGTAGATTGCGGTCATGCCACCTCTAAAATTTTATTATTTAGCATCACCGTTTCTTCTAAAAGTACCTACCTACTCTTCGAAATCGAGCTTTTAGGAAATATTCTTTTGCTTCTGAGATATTGTCTATTAATTTACTGAGTTTGGCAAATGTGGTGAAAGCTTTGTAAAAAACCATAAAGAAATCTATATTGGCTAAATTTTGGGACAATCCCGGGATTGAACTTTCAGGTCCGGAAAATCCCTCGAGGCAAAAACCCGGAAAATCTTCATGCCTAGTATGTACAATGTACATACATAAGGTTCATACTTTGTCATATGAATTCATTTTTTTGAAAACCAGGAGCAAAACTTACTGTGTTATTGAAAAGTTATCTATTAATTATCGAAAAACTATCGATATGTTAAATAAGATATCGATATTTTATAAAAACTATCGACGGTTATCGATTTGTAATCGAAAAAATATCGATGTTGTATCGAAAAGTTTTCGATGTGTCATTAGAAAGTTATTGGAAAGTAATCGATTTGATGTTACCGATTTATCGAAAGGTTAATGATTTTATCCATTTATTCAGCCCTATTCTTGAATCCATCGTATACTCGATTTTCGTAAATTCTACGAAAGTACGTTTACTGAGTCCATCGTAAGTTCGTAAGTGATATGTATACTAATTTAATTACAATCTATTGTTATAATAGGTCAAAAATTGTCACAACTCGCCAACAATGTTCCTGCTTACTTGACCTATTGCAGCAGCACCCTGAAATGGCGCCAGGCTTTACAAAGTGCCCAACGGAGGAGGTTAACAAATTTTGGGAAAACATTGCAAATAGTATTGCGCCACCAACAAAAGATGCAACTATCTGGAAAAAAGTAATGCTATTGTAATACGTATGCATATCGGCAACTTAGCTTCACAGATTTGGAAGAAGGCTTAAAAGAATTAAATTAAAATTAAATTACTAAAATATTTATTTTAATTTTTAAGGGTCTTATAATAATGACAATTATTGCAAAAACTATAAAACATGATTACACCCTGAAACCTATATTTTTCGTAGAACTCCCTTTTTACGCTACGTGTCTCTTCGTTGGTCATATCTAAGTATATCAATTGTGGACATAGCCGCGTTTGAAAAATTAGTAAGGCATCTTTCAAAACTTTGGAAAATGTGGTCTGACACATCGGAAAGTCAAAATCTTTTCCAACTCCGTGCTGATAGCTACCTTCCGCAAAAAAAAAAAAAGTTTTACCGATGCTAAGCGAATTATAGGACTCATTGAACATAACCCACCGAACGGTGTACTTCCTTCATTTATAACACCGATCACGTAGGTAAACGCAGCCTTGTTTAGGCGGAAAGTTTTTTTAAAACCTTTATAAGTTCATTAAAACACGGATCCTTTCACATACATAGCCTCTTCTAATTTCAAGAATCCCCTCAATTTTTAAATCACGCCTTTCTTGTTCATTTTCTTCTAACAAAGCTGCAAATGATATGGAATCCATTTTAAGCAATAAACTTTTTTTTAAATGATATAATGCAATTTTAAACTAAAATTTAAATTGAAATTTTTTATTTACAATCGCTCAGCTGACTTCGAATAACCAAAATTTGACATTATATGTTGGCAGCACTTTTTTCGGTTTCACATGAGTTCAGTGATAGCAAATTCTTCGTATTCGTAGCGGAGGGTTGTATTCGTAGATTTTCTACGATGGATTCAAGAATAGGACTGATTATGGAAAATTTATAGATTATTAATCGGAAAGTTATCGATAGATACGTATATAATAAAAGAGTTATCGAAATTTTCGATAAGTAATAAAAGGGTTTTCGATTTGTTTTCGATAAATTACCGAAGTTTTATCAATTTGTTATAAAAAATTTCTCATCGACAAGATATCGATTTATCGGAATGTTTTCAATTTACCATTCAAATTTATCGATTTATTACGAAAAGGCATCGGTTTTTTATCAAAAAGCTATCGAAATGGTATGCAAAAGTTATCGATTTGCTAGCGAAGCTTTATCGATTTAATATAAGAAAGATGTTGATTTATTTTCGAAAAATTATCGATTTCCTATCGACGACTATTCGGTTTGTTATAAAAAATATACCGATAAAACTCGAATATACAAGCCGAAAAGAAACCAAGACTAAGCGATAATAATCGACGATAATAATTCGTAGTCGATAATGAAACAATAACTTATGGGTATCGGATGTTACCGGTAAGAAGCCGACAAATCTTATTCCTCCTCCAATTTATGCTTCCTACAATTCTGAAAGGGTACATGCATTTTTGTTGAGAAGATCTTTTTAGACGGACATCAAAAATATATCGCAACATATCACATCATGTCCTGAATATCATATCACTGCATATTATAATATCATTAGGCATCATATCACATCACGTCATTATTTGTTATATCACAGCATATATTCTACGATACTACATAAGAGTTTATAGTGCTATTTAAATTTTTACGAAAAAAAAAACCAACAGTTATTAAGGTTTTCTCTCATATCTCATAGCAACTTTATGTCAAAAAGCTTCAGACGCGATATACAGCTTAGAATGGACTCTGAAACTCACTATCCGCTTCACCTGATGCTTTGTATGCCTGTTGATAATTTTTTAGATACAACCCACATTTTGGACAGCATTTTAATTTAACCCTTTAGACACATTCAGTCTATGTAAGGTGTCGGGCCGGTCAGTTCAACACGTTTGTTTTTTTGTTTTTTTGGGAAAATAGAAACTGAAAAATTCGTATTAATAAGGAAGAGAGACCTGGTAAGAGGGGAAGAGGACAGACAGGCAAGAGCAAAGGAAGAGAGAGAAAGAGTAGTAGGGGTAAAACAAGAGGAAGAGGTAAAGGGAGAGGGAGAGGAAGTGATGGAAGAGAGGACGAGCAGAGCGAGTCATGGAACTTTTTGAAATTCTATAAAAATTATGGCGGCCGCCATGGTGTGGTGGCAGCGTGCTCCGCCTACCACACCGAAGATCACGATTTCGGAAGTTTTATAGCTTCCAAGCTTCCGCAACCCAATTATTAACATCACCTACGCGAGTGAAATTCTGTTGCAGATATGAATGTATCATTCACATATTTAGCAGGCGAGCCTCTGGCGATCCCAAGTGCCTCATGTAACAAGGGGGTGGAGGAGTGAGGCATTATGACCTAGAAGTTTTAATGTGGTCATACATGTAGTTCCCAAGATGGTCGTGCGAGTACTTTTATGGTGCTTTGTTGCCGGAACGTACCGGTTCTATATCCGGCAAAGGACCATCAACATCGATAAAACTCCCCAAAACCTTCGGGGAGTGTCTTTGTCGTTAATACTACAACAACAACAACAGATATCGATTTCTTGAAACACATAGGCAGCAGCGGAATTTCCTATGTATTTTCTTATTAATCTCACATGCCGTATCTCAGAGATATTTTAAAGTGTTAGTGCAGCAAGTGTTGCCTCTATCTCTATTAGAATAGAGAAGGGAAGTGTACCCACTAAGGCACTAAGCGCATTAGTAGGGAACGTTCTCATAATACCCCTTTCTCCAATATAAACTATGCGATGCAGTTTGCTCATTTCTGTTATTGCAGTATACCATTTTGGCAGATGGTCCCTATTTTTTGCCATAAAGTCGAGTCCGAAGAAGAAAGCTGTTGGTTGCTTTGTTTAAGGTAGCATCTAAATGAACATTCCACGTGAGAGTTCTGATCAGTGTAACCACTATGTATTTTGCTTCCATTGAAGACCGGTTGCGTTATATTAAAAAAGAGTATGATCATCAGTACCACTAAAGAATAATCAAAAGAATTAACACACGAACTCGAAATAAGTGTGATGTGAAATTAACTGATAAACAAGTAAGAACGGGACTGTCTTCGGCTGTGCCGAAGACTTCATACCTTTCATGAATGGGGCTGAACAATAATCTTATCCCGTTCGTAATCTCCGAATAATCGGATGTATAAGATAAGAAGTATATAGTGAACAGATCTGCATTCCTTAACGATTTTTAAGATAAATATAAAATAAAAAATAGGTAGGTAATCTGTGTGAGGATGCAAAGCTTCACGTTTTTTGTGGTCTGCATGTAAAAACTATGACTACGAATCACGTATTTCAAAAATATATGACGTAAACGTAACTATTTGATGAAATTTGATGAATTTTGAAGCTTCTAGCCGTAAAAAAGGGGCAAAAATGAGAGTTTATATGAAGTATATAATATATATACCACCGATCTCTATGATTTTTTCAGACAACAATATATGCTATATACGTAAGCATTTTGTGAAATTTGAAGCTTCTAGCTGTTAAAACGGGGCAGAAATTGCGCAAAGATTCATATCTGAACAATCGGTTGTATGAGATATATACTATACATACAACCGATCTCTATGATTTTTTCAGACAACAATATATGCTATATACTTCAGCATTTGGTGAAATTTGAAGCTTCTAGCTGTTAAAATGGGGTAGAAATTGCGAAAAGTTTCTTATCTGAACAATCGGTTGTATGAGATATATACTATATATACAACCGATCTCTATGATTTTTTCAGACAACAATATATGCTATATACGTAAGTATTCGGTGAAATTTGAAGCTTCTAGCTGTTAAAATGGGGCTAAAATTTGCGAAAATATATATATATATACTATATATATATACTATATATACCACCAAATATATACTATATATACCACCGATCTTTATGATTTTTTCAGACAACAATATATGCTATATACCTAAGCATTCGTTGAAATTTGAAGCCTCTAGCTCTTAAAATGGGGCAGTAATTACGAAAAGTTCCTTATCTGAACAATCGGTTGTGGGGGATATATACTATATATACGACCGATCTCATCAATTTTTTCAGGCAACAATATGTGCAATATACGAAAGTATATGGTGAAGTTTGAAGCTTCAATCTGTTAAATTGGGTAAGACATTACAAAAATCCTCTTTTTCTGAAAAATCGGTTGTATGGAGGATATATGCTATAGTGGTCCGATCCGGTCGGTTCCGACAAATGTCTAATCGGACACCCAAATACACCCGCTCACCAAATTTTATCAAGATATCTCAAAAATTGAGGGACTAGTTTGCATACAAACAGACAGACGGACAGACGGACAGACGGACATGGCTAAATCAACTCAGCTCTTCAACCTGATTATTTCGGTATACTTAATGGTGGGTCTATCTATTTTCCTTTAAGGACTTACAATTTTCGGTTTCGTGACGAAATTAATATACCATTTCATTTTCATGAAAGGTATAATAATATTTGATATACTACTCACCTTAAATTTTAAAATAATATTTTTTTCTACTTTTTATATTTCCAAATTAAACATACTGCAGATTCTCGTAGCGAACAAGACTTGTTTGTTCATGAACATATATATGTAGATACATAAATATAATAATGATGATGTTTGAAACTCGTCGCATCTTTGCATTTTTATGTGCTGCAAAAAGTTTGTGGGTGGCGTTTAAAACTAGTTTTGTACTAGAAATAAATGGCGTTTGATTATTTGCACTAATATGTATGAGTGCTTTAATATTCACAGACATATGTTTGTATGTATTTTCCAGATTTTACTTGTTGATTTTCTCAGCCTTCAGTGGTGCGCCTTTATGAAGTGCTTTTTTTTCAAAGCCTTTTATTTTCATTTTTTGCAATGCGCATATATTTTATTACCTATGACTGTTGCGTAGTTGTTGTTATGTAGTATTACTGCACAAGGTGTATGTTGCTTATACTTATGTAGTATAATGTAGGTATGTATGTTTATTTCAAAACCACATTTGTATTGAAGTGATGTGATATGCGTTGCGACGTCGCGACGCTGTAGAGTAACTGTTTAGACGTTTTTATATAGATTGTTTTTGTTTTTAGTATGCAACACACTTAACATTTTTTCAATTTAACTTCTATTTCAATAGTTACTATACATTATTTCAAAATTTAGTGATTGCAAGCTAAATAAACAAATAAATTAGACATTTTTCGAATACGATTTATTAAAGCATAGCTTCTTTGGCAGCTTTAATTAATAAAACAAACACGAAAATTTTTTAAATAAAATTTCAAGCGCCTCATTGCACTATTATGCGTTCATTGAACTCTTCGTTTCAAATTCGTTAACTTGCAATAATTCTTGTTACGATTACTTTTACAGCTACCGTTCGTGTGCGGCGCGCCTACTTTCGCTTTCATTTCACTCAGTTGTTCATTGAGGCGTTGCGGCTGCTGCAGCGCTCGTTACCAAGCCGGAATTTCAGTGTTATATTTCAGTGGCTCACCAAAGATGCTGCAGCAACAGCAGGTGTAGCAACAAAACTTTAGTGTTGCATTAATCATCTGCCTCATTCATATTTATGGCCACGTCACAATCAACCTTTTCATAAAGATACGTTCAGCATCATCTTATGCCTCATGTGTAGATTGCACGTATTTTTATGGAGAACGGCACTTCGAGTGACACTAGCGCCATCTAACATACAAAAGTTGGCAATCTTCATTTTTTTTCTTCATGTAAAGCTTAAGAAGAAGAACTCGTAATTTGCTTTGCAAGTCGAATTATTTTTCCCACTCTTAGCTAATTTTCCAACGTTTTTCACAATTGAAAACTGCGCTTTAACAAATTGCAATTTTATTCTAATATCAATAACAAAAAAAATAGGTAATAAAATATGTTAGCGAGTATTTTTCTTGTGTAGTGAGAATGTTTATAACAGTGCTTCGCGGAACTTTGTATGTGAACGGTCGAGTCGAAATAAGTTTCTGTTGCTAGGTCTGAAGTTCCTTTATATTTACAAACACAACATCTTGCGTGATTGTGGCGATGCTACTGCCATGCATAAGATTGCATTGAACGCAACTATATGAAAAAGTTCATTCTGACGCGGCCATTATGTGCTTAGTATATGCAGGCGGCCGCCGTGATGTGATGGTAGCGTGCTCCGTTTACCACACCGAATATCCCTGGTTCACAACCCGGGCAAAGCAACATACAAATTTTTAGAAACAAGTTTTTTTAATTACAAGAAAATTTTTCTAAGCGGGGTCACCCCTAGGCGGTGTTTGGCAAGCACTTCGAGTGTATTTCTGCCATGCTACTGCCATGCATAAGATTGCGTTGAACGCAACTATATGAAAAAGTTCATTCTGATGCGGCCATTATGTGCTTAGTATATGCAGGTGGCCGCCGTGATGTGATGGTATCATGCTCCGCTTACCACACCGAAGATCCCGAGTTCACACCCCGGGCAAAGCAACATCAAAATTTTTAGAAACAAGTTTTTTTCAATTAGAATACAATTTTTCTAAGCGGGGTCGCCCCTCGGCAGTGTTTAGCAAGCACTCCGAGTGTATTTATGCCATGAAAAGCTTCTCAGTCAATACTCGTCTGCCTTGCAGATGCTTCCGAGGCGGCATAAAACAATAAAAGGAGTACGACGTAAATTGGAAGAGAAGCTCGGCCTAAAATTCCGGAAGTTATTTATTTATATGCAGTCCAATGTAATTTTCCTTTTTTTCTGCTTTGTTAAATTGTTTTCTTCAGCATGTTTTGTAAGCATGCATGATTGCAACGCGTACACTGACCGCTATTGTTGTTTGTTTAAGCGTCGCATGCCACTATTTTTATACATTTATATTACTTTTTTATTGTTGTATATATAATATTTAGTTATCATAACATGTGCCGATTCAATTTAAAGTTATTAATTTTTTTTTTTTTCACTATAAATATAACATTTCTAATTATCGACCTATCTCTTTTGCTGGTTTTCAAAAACTCCGACCTCGAAAACCCCTTTATCTTAGCTGAATATTCAGTAAATTAGATTGGACAATCTTCCGTTGACTCAACGATGTAGTGCATCAGAACCTCCCACGCCCCGCGCCTTTCTCCGTAGCTTAAATCGCATTTAGCATTACTTCGGATACGGGTGCGTGCTACGTGAGCCCCATGGCTACTCTCACACTAGTGGGATAGGCATCCATCTTTTCGTTTGTTGAGAAGTATACGCAAACATAGTTGCTCACTGTATCCTATCTGTCGCTTCGGCAGGTCATATTATAGATGACGATGCCCTGGGATAGTTCGCCAAGTATGTCCTCCATCCTCCTTCGCTGTGGAGCATTGATGTGACATAAATTATCCGAATTTCGGCCTTTCAACCCTACCAATCCTGCGGAAATAACTGTTGCCAGTTAGATAAAAGTCGACATTTCCGCGTGGTCGCTTCAACCAAGTGCTCAGTTCATGAATTAGTTCTCTACTCCACTGTTGTTTGGCAGCTTTTCCTTTGCCTTTACATATTCCCTCCCCAGCAAGAAGATATATAAGTCGAAGCTTTTCGCAGCGCGCTCTGCGTTGAACTGTGGTGAGGACGATTGGGTGCTTTCGGTATGCCATTGAGGCCGCCCATATTCCTGCACAGTATAAGAGTAAAGAATCTGAGACTAATGAAAGCAGCTTCCTTGTATATGGCTTTACAGCGCTTGTATTTGCCATTATTCTACTCAGATTCGCGTTTGTGATATTAAAATACCTAACACGATACGATGTCACATCGTACGATGTGACAAAATATCACATGCTATATATTTAAATTTCAATTTGATATTTACGAGTTTACATCGTATTTTATAAAAATTTATGATACAATTTCTCAGTTTTGTGCATATAAACAATATGGCAAGATCCGATGTAAGTGATATGATGTAATAATATAGGATATGAAATGTGCTAGGATCATGCTTCTTGCAAGAGGGCAAGGATATTTAAAATAGCAATCTTTTATCTCAGTAGGTAGTTCATTGTACATTTTGTACCCAGTGTATTCTAAAGTCTTCTATGCGAACTCTGTTCTTACTCTACGCAGTCTTATATTATTGCAGTATCTAGTTCCATAGCTATGGATCTCGTGATTATATAATATTTTATTGCTCAGGTAACTCGGTAGCAATCCTAATCTTCCATGATGTATAAATTTCAAAGTGAAGTAACTTATTGACTGTTTTATACTAAGCCAGTTTAACCGATTCAGCATTATAGTTTTTGATGTTCTTGGGGGACATTTTAATATAAATCGCATTGTTTTGTTTTGTTGTATTTGTAGTCTTTTAATTTGCATATCACTCGCTATCAGCAGACTAATACGTTGACTAATATGTTTGCATGTTCTGTACATGAATCCTATTTTCTGCGCAATTTTTCTTTCAAGATAATTTATATGTTCTCCAAAATTCAGGTTTTCATCAATTAAAACTCCTAATTACTTCATTTCATTTACTCTTTGAATTAAATTGTTTTTTATCTTCAGGGTTATATTGTTTAAATCGTTATTACGTATGATGTTCTGGTTTTTGCAAAATACCATGAACATAGTCTTATCTATATTTAACTTCAATTTTTTAAGGCACAGCCAGTTGTATAGAGAGTCAAGAACTTCTTGTGCTTTCTGCATTGCACAGTCGGCATATTTCTCACTGATGATGAGCAGTGCATCATCCGCAAATAGACGTATATTGCAATATTTTAAGCATTTTTTTATATCATTTATGTACAATGTAAATAGTATCGGTGCAAGTACTGAACCTTGTGGCAATCCGATATCTACATCCACAACCGATGAGACTGCGTTTCCAATTACCGTCCTTTGCTTTCTGTCACTGAGATAACTTCGGTACCATTCCAAAGTCTTACCTCTGACACCAGTTTTGAACAAAAACATTCAACAATTCCCGTCTATCAACTGTTTCAAAGGCCCGTTTCAAGTCTAAGAAGACAGACACCACAACCTTTTTATCTGATATATCTTCTTTCCATTCTGCAATAACCATTTTAAGTGCTGTTTCACAAGAATGGCTCTTCCTGAATCCAGACTGTTCTGGTATAATAACTTTGTGCTTTTTCTAGGTATGCCACCAATTGATTATTCACCACCGTTTCCATAATTTTCTCATCTGAGGGTAACGTATTGATTGGCCGTAGCTCCTCCGGTTTCACTGTATTTTTTACTTTTTCCACAGGTACTATTGTTGAAATTTTCCAGGAGTTTAGAACAATGCCATTATTTAGGGACTCATTTATTATGTCTTTGTAAAAGTTACCAATGTACAACATGGAATCCTTGAAGACATAAAAGCTTTTCTCCGCCATATTTATTTTTAAAAGCTTTTGTGATATTGATTATATCATCTAACTCAATGTCAGTGAAAAGAAATGGTTATATTGCGATCGAGCGATCAACGTTTAGTTCGGATGCAGTAGGCACTTCGATACTATCACTAATTTCGACTATGCTCTGTACAAAAAAAATTTTTAGGGCATTAGCTATATGATACTCATTATCGAGGCATTCGCCATGTATTACTATCTTAGTGATATGTTTTTTGTTATCTGTAAGCTCTGCGAGGTCTTTCAGACACTTCCACATCCGCTTCATGTTTCCGTTATTGCTGTGAACTCTGCCTTCCATATACATCTTCTTCTTATACATAATAGTACTTTTGTATATTTTCTTTAATACATTGTATTCATCCCAGTATCCTGTTTCTGATTATATAGCTCAAGTTTTCTTTTATGGAGAGCTGTAAGCTCATGGTCATACCACTTATTTCTCAGTTGTATTTTTGTTCTCTTCACATATGTCAGTGCTTGCATTACTTCAGTAAGAATATTGTTCAGGGCTGTAGTTTTATTTTCTACTCCCGCATTACGCATAAAGCTAAAATCGCATGTTCTTAGCTTATTTAAAAGGTTTTCGGAACTATAGTATTCCCATGAGGTAAAAGTAGAGTAGTTTCTCATTTTGCAAAACTTTGTTGTTGGCACTTTGAAATTAATTGTTTCATGATCCGAAATTCTATATTCAACTATATTTTCCGACCTAACTTGATCATTATTACTAAAGAGCAAGTCAATTTTGGTAGACTAGTTCTCTGTTGTTCTCGTATTGAAATTAATTCTTTGAATCATTGCCATTTGTGCGAATAAACTTAATAGGTGTTTCGAGTATGTTGACGATACATTCGTATTGATGTTAAAATCTCCAATTATGATATTATTGTCTGATTTCTTAAGGTTTTCAGTCAGGATTTCATCTAAAAACGTAATAAAGTCGGCGTCACTGCTACTCGGTGAGTGATAAAGTACACCAATTTGTCATTTTAACGCACATTTTTTGATTTTTATAATAATGCACCATATATTCATGTTAATGGCTATATTGGAGACTATACTAAACTCTAAATTTTCATGAACATACATCAAAACACCACCCGTATGTCTACTATGGGAATCGCAACGAATACATTTGTATGTCGGAATGTTTAATTCGGTATCCATTATAAGATCAGTTGTGCATGTTTCTGCGCATAGTACTATGTTTGGTTTTCTTATTTCGACAAGCCTCTCCAGTTCACTTTTGTTTGCTTTTATACTACAACCCACTACTTCGATTTTTGTACTTTTTATGCTTTGGTTGCTAATAAACAATCTTTCTTTTCCTTGCGGATAATTTTTTCTGATATACAGGAGATGCTCTATCCATAGTATCATGGTTATCATCAAGCCCAAGATTCAGTTCCTTATTTGCCCTCTTACAGTTGATACATTTCCTGACTGGTTCCTTATCGCATTGCGTATGTTTGTGTTCACCCAGACATTTTGTGCACACTTCTCTTTCGTTACAGTCACTGACTGAATTATGATGAAAGCCTTTGCATTTAAAACAACAAAGTACTTGGACTGCATCATACACTCTGCACCGTTCCCAGCCTACATTTATCCTTTCTCCAGCTAGTATATTCGTGAAAGCTTCTACGTCCACTTCCAGTACTGCGTTGTAATACACATTCGAGCCCTTTTTCTTTTCATACTGTTTTATAATTTTAATGTCCGTTTCAGAAAGACACGCATTTTGTCGTTTAATTCTCTGCGCCAGTTCTTCACTATCATATTTAAAATTTATACCAGATACAACAACTGTCGGTTTCACTTTCTTAGGGATCTTGACCTCATAGGTATTTCCAAGATTAGTCTCGATGGCATTTTTAATTTTATCTAGTTCTTGATCATTTTTACTTTCAATTATCACTACCCCGCTTTGCCTAGTTACTATATTCGTTATTTGCAGTTCTTTAGGGTCTACATTTGAATTATGGTCATTTTTTGTCCTTTCCGCATCTTGTTTTTTGCTCGGTTTCACTATTAGTGGATGATTTGTTTTTATCTCTTGCAACGCTTCTTTTTTTTGTTATATTCGCATATGATATTTTTTCTTCAACATTATTGACATTCTGCTTCAGTTCATTGCAAATTTTTTGTTTTCGCTGCTTATTGCTTCAATCATTTTCTTATTGTCATCTTTATTAGTTTTAATTCGCCACATAGCTGTTCACTGCTTCGCTTAAAGCCTTCTGCTATTTCCCGTATTTTATTAACCTCTTTTACACTTTTTTCACACTATTCTTCCGCTTTTTGCATGCTCTAATTCTTTCACTGAAAGCTGTTTCCACCGCTTGCAGAAGATGCTTTATTTCTTTTTCGTTCTTTCTAAGTGCATTGTCAAATTCACTTCTATATTCTTGTAGTTGTTGTCCATTTTGCTTCACTACCATTTGCATGCCTTTTAATATGTCATCTACATTATGTACATACTGTACACAGTCAGTACACATAAATCTTAGCATTTCACATTCTTGCAGTTTATTAATGCTGTATTGGTCCAACCCAGAACATATGGTCAGGTGGTAATATTTACCACACACCCCTTCACGTCGTATATTGGCCACTTCTCCACGTTACGAACTTTTACACATGTCGCACTTTTTTTCTGATTTGGTTTAAGTAACTTGCATACATATATGTGCATACATATGTACATATGCATGTAGCCACTAATGCAGGTGCAAATGTATGCGTATGTCTTATTTATATTAAAAATTGATTAATTTAGACTTTATTTTATTTAGTGTCACAAATAACTTCCAAATTAGTTTCCTGAGTCTCTATCACTTACATTAGATTATGTTATCTAATATTTTTATGAGGTTTTACAATTTTTCAATATAAAATTCAAGGAGCAAAATTAAACACGACCGTTCGTTTTCGCGTTCGTTTCATCGGTACCTCACATCATACGATGTGGTACCACATGCTAGATATGATGTGATATATACGGTTTATATCGTTTGAGATAAAATTTCGTATTTGGTTGAATATGAATATGATGCTGTGAGTACAGCTTGCACTGAGGCGAAGATGAATGCAAATGGTCATGCTGATGCCACGATGCTAATGCTTGGTTTTCATTACGTCAAAATGACTGACATCAAAAACTGACGCAAGTTGATCCGCTGGTCAATTGGCGTTAAAGAAATGTCAAGTTCCTGGCTCGAAGTCGATAAAGCAGCTTAAATGTATGTTAATTTATTTCATAACCCGTTTCATTATTTCCAATTGTTTCACACGCTTTGGCATTATTTATTGATGGGCTGCCAGTTGCAAACATGTTAGCAAATGTAACTTGAAAATCAGATTTTCCATACCGTTCTCAAATTGTCGTTTCCAGTTCCTAACAATACAATTGTAACTTTGTAGTCAAAACGGACGGCAAACGCCTTTCATGTTTTATGACAAGCCGTTTTCATTCATATATCCAAATTTGTGATCGAATTTGACCTAGTGAAAACCAAGCATAATATAGATGTTGCGCACGACACAGAGTCTAGCATCACATTTCCAATGTGAATACTGTGGGATATCACTTTTGAATTTTCGAAGCTCTACTCATAGCTAACCAAATACAAACACGGACTCAACCATATATATATGTACATAGATACCGAAGGTATAGCCTACATAGTTTGACACCATTTGGAGTGATGTAATCGTATATAGGGGCCCCATGCAAGAAAAGGCGAGCATTTGCTCAGAGTTATACTTTCTTAAGTAAAGGGTGACTTTTTTGCTTTTGCTACAGACACAACAATCAATACCCACCTTTTACTTAGAAAATCAAACCAAAGAAAATGCTCACCTATGTATGAGTATGATGTCATTTAATGTGGTTTGACTTCATTTGACTTGATTTTTCATGCTAATGTTGTAGCTTTTGATATCAAAACCAGATGCACTGGATGGTTTAAGTAAATTTCAGCACTTTTTTATTAGAGCTTGAGGTTCTTGTCTCTCACATGGCTTTATCTATTCTCAAAGTCGTAGTTTGGTATTAATACTCCGTCAAACGTAGAGGAAAGGCAGGAGAACTAAAAAGTCGTCATATCAGTTAATCTAGTATCACTACATCACCTGCGATTTAGCGTTCTCTCTGTTTACTTGAATAGAAAAAATTTTATTCATTTTGTAATCAAAATTATAAAATAAAAAAATCAATCTCCTCCTAATGTATCATTAACGCTGCTTTAAATAGAACCAAGTTTTATATATAAGCTAAGCTGACAGCCGTCTACACTCAAATTTGATTTGTTGTCATTGAGAAGCGGATCTTAAGTATCACACAAATATGCGCTAAGTATATTTCAACAATAAAACAGCATGATAACCCACACTTTACAAATTATGATCGGAAGTAGGAAGCACAAAGTGATATATTAATTTCATCTAAATAATCTCATGATTAAAATTATTAGTTTAATTTTTTCACACGTATCGCATACACAAAATAACAAAAGCGGACAAAATGAAAACAAAAAAATATTAAACAAAAGAAATAAAACGCCAAAATTTCAAAACAAAAAAATTTAATAGTAATTTTAAGCAAAAAGCTCAAGAGAACAAGAGGCAAACACAAAATACTCAAAAGCATGAGAGCATGAGTATAAATTTAAATATTTGATCAAATTAAAGTTTTGATGCAAAAAAATGAACAAGAAAAACAAACAAACGACAAGTTGATCGCATAACACATGAAACTTGCCACCACAACATAAAAAATTTAACTCAATTTACAATGCTATAACATTAAAAGCCACTCAAATCAAAACAAAAATTTACATCAGAAGAGCGCATGCGCCAAAGCTGCACGAGGGCTCGATGTGCACAAATACAATGCGGCGCTCTGAAATTTTTACGGTATAAAATATAAATTTTTCAAAGAAAGTAAGTCATTTAAGTATTTGAGCTCGCGCGTTAAAAACAAAAGTGCAAAATTAACGGTAGTTGGCGTATAAGAAAAAACAAACATAGTGGCAGTTTAACGGTTTTGTGAAGCACACAAAAGAAAATGAAGTAAACTGAAGTGAACTGAAATGTTAAGCAAGCAATAAGATAATAAGCCCGCAAGCTAAAATTTAAAGTGAAGAGTTGTGCAGATTTTGTATTGAAATTATTTTTCAAATAAATAACTGAAAGAAAAGGAAGTTTGCAATAAAACGTAAAAACAAAAGAATTAAGTTCAGAAATAAAAATAAAAGAAAATTTTATATTTTCCGGTTCTTCTCAGATTTTAACGTCGCTTTAAGGAACGGAAAGAGCTAACACTTCAGTGGATACCAATTCAAGTCTTTGTCTGCTCATACTAAGAGTGGAAAGAAAAAAAGTAGAAGAAAACCAAGGAATAAATCACGAGTAACAATGCAGTAAGTGTGAATTATTTATTCAGTTAACAAATCATTAAGTAAGCAGGCTGTAAAAATAACAACAACTAAAGGCAAAAATCAAAAAACAAAAGAATAAATAATCATAAACAATGACTAAATAAAAACTTCTTTGTGAATTGTCTGTTCAGAAAGGGAGCAAAAACATACATATGTACATACGTGAATAATTACATCAGTAGGTTTTGTAAGCCTACAGTGTCAAAACTTCGATTGTTGCTGGTTCTTGTTTGGTGGCAAAATTACCTTTGGCTAATTCCACTGCAGCAACTGTCACACTTAATATTTTGCAACAATATAACCATGGCTTTTTTCTGAAAAGTGGCGTCGCACATATAGCTTTTTTGAATAAACTTATTCTCCTAGACGATTAGGTTGAAATAGCCGGTCAATAAAGACTGAATGTGTCCATAGTGTTACCAGAATTTTTTGACGATCAGACGGAAAATCCCAAATTAGGTGCGGGGACTTGTATTATAGAATAACTCTGCCTTCTTTTCAAGTCTTACAAGTTTTCTATGACCTGGCTTAATTGCTGCCTCAGGATCTAACAACTCTGCCACCCCTAGTAGTTGCAGCCCCAACCTTGCGAGCACGAACACAGAATGAACGTGCTTAAGGGTTTCTGTCTAGAGCTCGCACGTCGTACATCTGATGTTACTGACAAGGCCTTACTTATAAGCATGTGACACCTGAAGGCAGTATACAGTTAGTATGCCCATCGTGAACCTTAAGTCTTCCCTCTTTAGTGATATGAGCAACTTTGTGAGTCTTATGTAGTAGGGTTTACACATCATCTTAAAAATTTTGCAGCCTATCCTGGTGTGACAACTGCTAAAATTAGCTTAAAAATAAACTAAAAATTTCCGAAGAGATTTTAGGCCGAGCTTCTCTTCCAATTTGCGTGGTGCTCCTTTTAGTTTTGCCTACAAATTGGCTGGACGGGACCTACTTGTTTTATGCCGACTCTGAACGGCATCTGCAAGGCAGATGAGTTTTCACTGAGAAGCTTTTCATGGCATAAGTACACTCGGTGTGCTTGCCAAACACTGCCGAGGGGCGACCCCACTTAGAAAAATTTTCTTTTAATAGAAAAATTTGTTTCAAAAATTTTGAGATGCTTTGCCCGGGGCGTGAACCCAAAAAGATCGGTGTGGTATGCAGAGCACGCTACCATCACACCACGGCAGCCGCCAAAATTAGCTTAGAGGGCTCAAAATTAACACGAAAACAGAGGCTGATCTGTACGGAGCAATAACTGATGTCATTTTCCTGAATCTTGTAGTGTTTTCCAGGCGGAGTTCTATGTCATATGGAATGAAGATAGACTTCTGCAAGACAGTACATACAAACTTGCAGTCCAACGTAACGATCTTTGTTGCCAGCCGAGCTGTCTTACAGGCATAATATCAAGTATTGTACTAAGGTGTCCAAACTCTGTTTGGGTCAACTCAAACTAAAAAACTAAAGAAAACTCAGGATAAGCGCAACGAACTTTTCGACAACCAAATGGGTACATGGCCATGTTTGTGTAGGAAAAGGCCGAAGTCCTTCTCAAGCTAATCAAATTTGAGTGAGAGTACTTATTACTCTGCTATTGCGCCGAGTCTTCGCCGACTGCTGGAAGATGGATCTTTCGCTCCTTTTTAAATTTATATGGTAAAGAAATTGATTAAATTATTGCGATGTACACGCCGATGTGGCAAGTCTCTCGCAGCCGTATAACCTTATCTTGTAGTAGAACAAAACGAAGCTACTACTCTTTACAAGGAAGTGAAACCACATACTTTCAGGCAGCAAGACTAAACGCCCAGCTACATGTTATTAGAGCTAACGATTGATTGCAAGCTAAATTGGTGTGAATTAGCCAATTATAAATAATGTAAGAAGGCTGACCAATGTTCAAAACCGTGGTAAAGCCCGCGCCGCACCCTATCCATGCTATTGAGTTTATATATTTAAGAACCTTCAACTGCCTAAGACAATCGAATTTTGAGAGGCTTTTTTTATATATTCAGGTAGTTTGTTGAAGTATTTTAACTGTTTGTAAAAAATAGTATTTTGTTCCGACTCGGTTTTATAATTTGGCAATTTAAAATCATTTCTCTGCCTTGTATTTATATCGTGGACCTCGTAGTTAATTGTAATACCTGTTCTGAGATACCCTGACAAAATTCCGTGCTTTATATTATATACAAATTTCATTGTGTTGAAGAATATTTGTTGTTTAACGCTCATCCAATTTAGACTTAGAAGCATGTCTTTTATAGGAGTATCATAAAGTTTGCTTAAAAGCGCTTAGCTTTATTTCGCATTTTTTGCAACTTATCAATTTGCGAATCTTTCACAATAAAAAATATTGTTGAGCAATAAATAAAGTAAGGCTCAACTATGGATTTGTAAAGCTTTACTTTGTAGTAATTACTTAAGTTTTTACAAGTTCTTTGAATATACTATAATTATTGTACTATTTTACTCACTGCATAGTCAACATGGGCATCAAATTTTAATTTGCAATCAATTTGAACACACAAATATTTAATCGTATTTACTTTTTAATTTCAATATTTTTTATTGTATTAGTTTTAAAATTAGCAATGTTTTTTCTTTAAATAAGCATTTATTTACTTTTTTCTATATTAATTTTAAGTCTGTTAGTACACAGCCAGATATAAAGTGCGTTTAAGTCACTTTGTAACTTGATTCTTATATCATCTTCATTTTTGCCATTTATAGAAATTAGAGCATCATCAGCGGAAAGTTTTATGGAGCCGAATTTCAAAACAGAATTTATATCACTAATATAACGTTTGAATAAGATTGGAGCAAGAACAGAGCCTTGGGATAGGCCAATCTTAACATCCACTTCGTCTGATATTTTCGAACCAATTACTGTTCTTTGTTTGCGCTTTGTTAACAAATCTTTAAACCAATCCAGTTCAACATCTCTAACACAAATTCCTTCCAATTTTGCTAATAATATTCTTTTATCTATAGTTTCGAAAGCTCTTTTAAGATCAATGAAAACTACTATTATCGCCTTTTTATTATTAAGTTCTTCTTTCCATTCAGCTAAAACCATATTCAAAACTGTTTCACAGGAATGTTTTTTTCTAAATCCCGATTGTTGAGGTATGAGTATATTTTTTCTTCCAAGTATTGAACCAACTGGTTTTTTACCACAAGTTCTAAAATCTTTTCATCACTGGCCAGTGTATTTATCGGACGTAACTTCTCTGCTTTGATTGTGTTATTAACTTTTTCGATTGGCACACTGGTAGAAGTTTTCCAAATACCCGGAACTATGCCACTACTTAAACTTTCATTTATGATTTGCGCATAGAAGTATCCTAAATACGACGTTATGTCTTTAACAACACTATCTGATAACAACTTTTAACCACCTCGCTTAGCTTTAAACGTCATGACAAGTTCGATGACGTCACCTGTATACTAACTTTTACAAATTTGAAAATCCCATTTAACTGAATAGGAAAACTTACTTCTGTATAAAATTCTTCTATATTATTGCATATATCCTCAATGCTGCTAACAAAATATTTATTTAGATTGTTAGCAATTTCAGATTCATTCATATATGCTGTACCGTTTATCAAAATTTTCTTGAAAGAAAAGTCTTCATTAATCCTACTTATTGCGAATTTCAAATATTTCCACATCGCTTTACTATATTGACTTTTCATCTGTATGTTATGCTCCATATGCTTAATTTTTTTAACTTTTACCAGCTTTTTATATTCTTTCTTTATGTTTCTATACTCATCCCATTCTCCGGATATTTGAGCTAGTTTATAAAGTTCTAGTTTATATTTATTCATGTTGGCTAACTCATTGTCATACCATTTATTAATTAACTTTTCATAAGTTAAGTTTCGCATGGCATTCAAAACATTGCTATTAAGCAGCACTACTTTGGACTCTAAAGCAATTCTATTAAAGTTGCTAAAATCACACAAGCGCAATTGATTAATAAGTGCTTCCGTATTATAATACTCCCAAGAAGTAATTTTTTTAACGCTTCTCATTTTTGCCCTAGGACTGCTTTTAATTTTAAATTGGATGGTTTCATGATCTGATATTTGGTGTTCATCTAACTTTTCACATACGATATCGTCAGTATTCGAAAAGAGTAAATAAATTTTAGTTTTTGATGTCTCAGTTATACGAGTATCAAAATAAACTTTTTGATTCATTAAATATGATTTAAATAGATCAATTAGTTGAATGCTATAAGTTGAACTATTATATGATACATGAACCCAAAATTTTTTTCGTATATTTTCATTCACGTAACTGATTTTAATATATCTTTTTTTTTACTCATCTACCTGAAGATCATTTTTGCTATATGAGACCAGATACTCTTAGAAACTCTACAGTATTTAAATCGTTTCAAACTATTGCTAGCCTCGCTAAGCCAGTGTTAAGAAGATTTCAAGTGTGCAAGGATCTGCTTAGATTCTGAAACATCAAGAACAGATCTCTGTCGTTGGCTAACCCCGCTACCGATATCATTTGTGTCCCGTAATACCTTACATGTCTCTTGAATATAGAATATCTGGGATTGAACTCACACTCGCTAGCCCGGTAGATGCATAGATATGAACGTGGTTAGTAGCGTTATCCACAAGCCATTTCAGATCTCTTGGTTAAAACCATGACGTTGAACCTCCGATTGAGTGGAATTATCCAATAACTTACATACATCATACATTCACGCGTCTGCTATTACGCGACTTTGAAATGTGGCTAAGGTTGCTCTTACTACTGCTGCTGCTGTCGTTGATTTTTGTGAGTCATGACAGACCCAAAAGCATTTTTTTTGCTAATTGTTGGTTATTGTCTGAATTTCATGGCAGATTTGCCCGATTGTTCTATTGCTGTTGCTACTATTGTTGCAGTTTGCAGTGCAAATATGCTTGCTTGATGTGCTTTTGTTTGGCATTATTTAGTTCTGATTGCTAATATTAATGATGGCGGCAGCTTTTTTATGACCTGTGTACTGTCTGACCGCCCTCTTAGTCAGCAGTCGAAACTAAATTGCACCCAAATGACTTTGCGCATGCCTAGGAGTAGCTGCTGATTATCTGTCAATCTCATAGACATATAGTCAGTATAGAATTGTGTTAATGCAATAGCTAATTTTTTATTCTTTTGATCATGTTTTACCAGCTGATAGGTTTATATTAGTCCATTGTTTGAGAAACTTTGAAATATGAATACATACATCATTTTATTCTTGGGTGCTTACAAAGGAAACTTAAGCCAACTTTGCTCACTGAATAAAAGCCAGTATTTTACAGATAAAAGTAGTCTTAGAAATAAATGATAGCTCACTCTTAAATAACTAACAGTTGCAAATCTAAATTAAACCAAAAAAAACAGCAAAAAGATCAAACAATTTTGAAACAAAGTCGTTAAACAATAGCAAAACCATGTATTAAGGTTTTTTCTTACAGGATTCTCGTCATTCTTATAAATCATGACTAGGTTTATTGTATTGCATACGTTAGGGTGGTTCTTATAAATAAAATTTCCGATTTCTTCTAGGCTCACCCCTTAAACAATAATACCAAGGCTGAAAATATCACGTATAAATTTCGGTCCCGATTGGAGAAAATTAAGGGGTGTCGCACAGGGATGGCGACTGAAAAAATTTAAACAACATAATATTCAAAATCGAGAATATGTACTTGGCGATATCACATATAAATATTAATCTCAATGGGAAATTGTCAATGCGTGTAGTTCTGGGGTTACAATACAGGTTAAGCTATGAAAACTTGATATGTTAAAATATTAACTTTAACCACTGTGGCATACCCCTTAACGAATTCCAATCAGGACCAAAATTTTTATATGATAGCGCCTACTAAAATATCGATTTTTATACTCAGCTGAGCAAAGCTCACAGAGTATATTAATTTTGTTCGCATAACGGTACCACGTAACGGCATAAGCTAATCGAGATAGATATAGACTTCTATATATCAAAATGATCTGGGCAAAAAAAGAAATTAATTTAGCCATATCCGTCCGTCCGTCCGTTTGTCCGTTTGTCCGTAAATACGATAACTTGAATAAATTTTGAGGTATCTTAATGGATTTTGGTATGTAAGCTCCTGCTCACTCATCTCAGATCGCTATTTAAAATGAACGAAATCGGACTATAACCACGCCCACTTTTTCGATATCGAAAATTTCGAAAAACCGAAAGGGTGCATTAATTAATTACCAAAGACGGATAAAGCGATGAAACTTGGTAGGCGGTTTACCTTATGACGGAGAATAGAAAATTAGTCAAATTTTGGACAATGGGTGTGGCACCGCTGACTTTTAAAAGAAGGTAATTTAAAAGTTTTGCAAGCTGTAATTTGGCAGTCGTTGAATATATCATGATAAAATTGGCAGGAACGTTACTCCTATTACTATATGTATGCTAAGGAAAAATTAGCAAAATCAGATTACGAACACGCCCACTTTAAAAAAAAAAATTGTTAAGTCAAATTTTAACAAAAAATTTAATATCGTTACAGTATATAAGTAAATTATTTCAACAATCAACTCCAGTATAGTTCAACAAAATACAAAAATAAAAGAAAATTTCAAAAAAGGCGTGACTCCGCCCTTTTTCATTTAATTTGTCTAGAATGCTTTTAGTCCCAAAAGTCCAACAAAACTTTACCAATCCTTGTAAAATTTGGTAAGGGCAGAGCTTCTACGACGATAACTGTTTTCTGTGAAAATGGGCGAAATCGGTTGAAGCCACGCCCAGTTTTTATACACAGTCGACCGTTTGTCCTTCCGCTCGGCCGTTAACACGATAACTTGAGCAAAAATCGATATATCCTTACTTAGTTCACGTACATAACTGAACTCAATTTATCTTGGTATTAAAAATGGGCGAAATACGGTTATGACCACGCCCACTATTTCGATATCGAAAATTTCGAAAAATGAAAAATACATTATAGAGTCCCCCTGGTCCACCTTTATGCCTATATCTCGAAAAAGCGTCCACCTATAGAACTATGGCCTACTCCCTTTTAAAATACTCTGCAATACCTTCCATTTGATACCCATGTCATACAAACACATTCCGGGGTTATCCTATGTTCATTTTCCTACATGGTGATTTTCCCTTATTTTGTCTCCAAACCTCTCAGCTGAGTATGTAAGGTTCGGTTACACCCGAACTTAGCCTTCCTTACTTGTTAGTAGATCTTAAAAATCCAAGGATGACTGCATATACGATTTTTCATATTAGACAACAATTGCAAAGTAAACCCTTCTGAATCGTTTGATACAGTTTTATTTTTTATTTTTCAAGTTTTGTTTTCATGAAAATTTGAATAACTCAGTCAGTTTTGCATATACTTAGTGAAATTAATGCTAATTGAACTCATAATTAATTTTGGATTCTAATGCAAGTCAGGGTTGGTGCAGTCTGCATATAATCTAGCGCATACAGATAGCACTAAAGTTGACAAACCCCGAAAAACAGTTGGAAAAAATTGGTTAATTGAGAAATCTTGCACAGTTTTGTTAAACTTTCCTAGTTGATATGTATATCGTTAATCGTAATCTCTTCTTATTAGATCTGTAAAGAAACTGACAAACTAACAATCAAAGTTATAAGCTCGTAAGGGGCCAAAGGTATAAAAACCGGTTTTTTACCCGTAACTCACCATTTTGGAGTGTCCAGGGAAAATCTTGTATGCAGTGATTCTTAGATCTTCAAGATCTGCTAGAAAAATGGCAACACTTCTCAGGTATTTTTTTGGTGTCACACAGTGCTATCACTATCAGCAGACTACTGTCATTTAAGCTGTCACAATTTCACCTTTTTAAACGCAGAAAAATAAAAAGTTGGAAAATGAGATAACGTCAAATACTGGTAATATACCGATATATTTATATTTATTGATAGTTTTATGAAAAACTGTAAAATACGCACTTATACCATTTTTAAATCGAAAAGATGAATTTTTTGCTACTTTACTTGACCCAAATCGAGTCCTTCTAGACAATTTATATTTTTATACTCAGGGTGCTTTGCACACAGAGTATATTAACTTTGACTGGATAACGGTTGGTTGTACAGGTATAAAAGAATCGAGATAGATATAGACTTCCATATATCAAACTCATCAGTGTCGAAAAAAAATTGATTGAGCCATGTCCGTCCGCCCGCCCGTTCGTCAGCTTATCTGGACCCAGAATAGATTTGTATTGAAAATGAGCGAAATCGGATGATAACCACTCCCACTTTTTATATATATATTGTAACGAATTTGCTTGTAAATCCTCTTATTTGCAATCCTCTGCTAAGTTCGAATCACTAAACTGTTGAATAAATAACTCCAATTTGTAATAATGCAAAATGGCCTTTATTAAAGTACTTCACAATAACAAACTGTGCAACGAATAGCTTGATTAATAACCACACTGATTGATAGCTCAATGAAACTCTACTATTCAAAATAACACTGCTATTGCTCGCTAGATATCGTCTTAATCAAACTGCTTGACAACTCAAATCAAACTGAATTACTTCTTACTCGCTGGCGCCGCTTTTATAGTTTACGCTGCATACTTCTAGGCTCTTCGATTTCCAGAACTTACTAGTTGTTTCGGCTACAAAATCGCCAGCCACAACTACGTGCACAAATTATTGCTCACTCTTGTGACAACTCAGATAAGATATATGCATGTGTTTGTGCATTGCCGCTCCGCTGCTCGTATACGTACATATGTGTAGACGCAATTATTTATTCGTTTATGCAGATACATAAAGATTGAATTATTGATGTGAATGTTTGTAGTTTACAGTCTCTCGCGCGCACATAGGCATATAAGTAAATGCATCTGTGTGTGACATCTCTCTGGGCTGCCTTATATATGTGTATACTTGATTTGATTATTAACGTAAATACTGCTTGGCATGGCCTTAGCATCGCCTTAGTGATGGGATAATTTAGTGATGCTAATATCCGTGACAATATTTAACATTTTGGAAAACACAAAAAACCTGATTATTTAGTAAATAATACACCTAGAATGTTGAAATTTGACGTGTGGACTGATATTAAGACTCTTGAAAAAATTTTGAAAATTTTTTTTAAAGGGCGTGGCACCGCCCACTTGTGATAAAATCAATTTTACAAATATTATTAATCATAAATCAAAAATCGTTAAACCTATCGTAACAAACTTCGGCAGATAGGTTGCCTTTACTATAAGGAATGCTTTGAAGAAAAATTAACGCAATCGGTTAAGGACCACGCCCACTTTTATATAAAAGATTTTTAAAAGGGTCGTTTACGAATAAAATAAGCTATATCTTTGCAAAAAAGAGCTTTATATCAATGGTATTTCATTTCCCAAGTGGATTTATAACAGTAAATAGGAAAAACTTCAAATTTTATAAAATGGGCATGACAACGCCCCTTTTATGATTAAGCAATTTTCTATGTTTCGTGAGCCATACCTCCAAGAAAAATTAACGGATCGTAATAAAATTTGGTAGATAAATTTTCCCTATAATAGAAAATATTTCTAGAAAAAATGGACGGGATCGGTTAAGGACCACGGCAACTTAGATATAAAACAAATTTAAAAGGGTTTAGATTAGAATAATAAGCCACAACGTAGCAAAAAATAGTTTTGAATCAATGATATTTCACTTATCAAAATTTATTATAAGAGGAAATGGGGAGAAATTTTTTTTTTTAAATGGGCGGTGCCACGTGTTATGTAGAAAAGTAATTTAGCTGAAATGAAATGTGCAACTGAACTCACGCTGAGTATATAATGTTCGGTTACACCCGAACTTAGACACCTTTACTTGTTCAAATTAAACACTGCTTTCCATTCGTTGCCCTTTTGGTTGAGTGCATTGCGCTCCAATTTGCTTAACGTCTGAGATGTAAAAAAGATATATATTAAAATTCAATTAAAAAGAACCATAAGTATAAACTTGTAAATATTTGCGAAACAATATTTGGTTTTTTGTTTCTGGGTCGTTAACCCAATTTTGACTGGCCACCAATTTTTGCTGCACCCGGCAATCAAAGAAAATTGCTATGCTACCCATATACATACATACATATGTATTTAAACCATTGCATACAGACACTTAAAAATTATATTTATATGTATGTATATTTGTATTTTCACATTATTTTATAAATGACCTTCAATTTGTTGCCAGAAATTACGTGTAACGAGAGATTGGTCATAGCTATTTATTTATTATTACAGTACAAAATTAGGTTAAACATTTTTAAAAGTAACTGAACCACAAAATATACAGAGCGGACAGACATTTCACAGAACACAAAAGACTTGAACATGCTAGGGAACATGCTTTACGTAGCGCGGACGGTGTTCTCTAGGTAGGGGGTAGATGAAATGGCTGCGACCCAGGTCACCAAGTAGCTAATGAAAAGCCGTTTTGATGTCATAAAACTCATCTGAACCTATTGAGTGGTTTATTGGATATGTGCTGCCCGAGCTATTTAAAAAATCAAGAATATTTTGAATACCGTTTTCCTATAATCTACCTAGATTTTCCAGAAAGGTGATTCCGAAGGATCTCAGACGTGCTCAAACTAGAGCGGAGCATTTACACAGAAAGTACTCAACAGTCTCTTTGTTAGTTCCATGTTTACATCTTCTGTAGTGGTCATTATGCGAAAATTCGATCTTACCACGTGCGTGTCCAAAGCCCAATCACCGGCGCAAACCGCTATACATAAGTTTATAGGTGTAGGCTTTAGATTTACTCAGCAGTATCCTTGTCGTTTCATTGTAGTCCACTTTTGCTGAGCTTATTCATTTCAAAATTTCGATTTTCCCCCTTGGCTGTCCCTAGGGGTATGCCTTCTTTGGCGCTGGTTATTCCTCTTCCCCCTTAGTTCCTTCGATTCCCCTATTACAGGGAATATAAATAGATTCTAGTTTTGATTAATGCAGCTAGAAGTTCGCATACCTCTACTAGCTTTAAGCTATTGTATGGTGCAGCCAACGCCTTATTGTTGATTGGCTATCAGAAAGAACAGATACCTTGTCAATTATGTTTCGGACCTCGAGTGGTTTGCAGGCTTGCCAAATCTCGAGGCCTTCTGCTTTAAACACATTACAGTACAGACGGCAGTTTGAATGACCTAGAAATCTCTAGAAAATGCGAATAGATTCTCTCAGTAGTGGGGCTGAGTCTCATGGGGGTCTAAAAGCACCGGGGAGCATATGCGACAGGCTCCGGTGCTACCAGCACACGCAGTATGCTGAACTTTCTATAGATTGGTGAGATTGAGGTTCTTACTAAGTGCTTCCCATCACACTACATAGACATACTTCAGCACCCCTCATACAGTCATGGCACCATCTTTTTCCTGCGACCCCATTTGTTTACCGAGCGTTGACTTACAGGAGTGGAAAGCGGTGCAGGCCTTCCGTACCTACTCCTGCATGCACGCTTTTCATTTCAGTTTACATGAGAATAGTAGCAGAACCGTCTTGTCCGGATGGCCATAATTTAATTTGTATTATTTGAAAATCTTCCTAAGATTCAACCTTAGATCGCTAAGGTTTTTATACCACTATGGAGGAAAGGTCTTCTTTCTCCTTGAGAAGCTTTTTTCCAGACTCCTTATTCGGCTGTCCAATTGAATATCTGTCTTGTGTCTACATTTTCGGGGTAATAAGTGTTTACCAAAACCCTTGAAGATGCCAATGATCAATATCGAGAAACGTCGGGAGTAATATTAAAATAAATATTTTATTTGCATTAGAACCAATATTCATAGTATAGTTAATGAAAGAGATTCCCTATTTAAATTTAACAAATTCGCAGTTATACTTACGGTCGTCATCACTTCTCACTTTGCCCTTGCACCAATGCTCCGGCCATTTCGGGAGCTGTCATCTCGGGAACGATTTGGTATGGCCACATACATCCTTCTAGGTCATCTCGCCCGCCCGCTCCCTAGATCCATGTGGAGTTCGGGGTCGCCAGAGCCTCGCCTGTTAATGAAACAGGATTCGCCACGGATAGGTGAGGTGGATAATTGGATGGAAAAGCTATATATTGCGCTGGCAAACTATTGAGAGGGTTGCGGCACACAAGCCCTTGAATCAATTTGGTATTTTAGTCGCCTCTTACGACAGGCATACCTACCTCGGGTATATTTTAAGGCCCCTATCCCGCTGGAGCAGCCCCCTAACCCCCAGCTCCTAACGCCTTTAAGTCATACATCGATAGCACAAACTCAATCACTAAATGCAGCAGGTGTCTGAACAACGTGGCCACGCAATGCAGTCAAATCTCCGCTGAGACAACAGTAGACTAAATAACTAGGCAGTAAAAATACGGCCTCTTAAATTTTTTCACGGTCCATGTCCTCTTTTAAACTTTGCGCCAGGTCAATTTCCTTAAACAGGAGAAATGGTCAGGTCTTGTTCAGTGCGCCAAAAACGAAGTCATATTGTTATATATTATTCAAGTTTTGATAAATTTAAAACTATTTAAAATAATTTTTATTGCATCTCCTTTTCGTTTAAATTTTAACAATCACGTTTACATTACATTTGCTCTTCATGCTTACTTATACTTGGCTTTATTAATAAATGCGTGTGTAATAAAATCGTGCTCGTAATATTTTCGTATATTTAATTACTTGAATTAAGTGCATTAGCTACTTATTTTTGTTTAAACACTGCTAATTGTTTGGCGTTTTGTGAAAATTGTGCAAACATGTAATTATATTAAGTAAACAAGTAAGGAAGGCTAAGTTCGGGTGTAATCGAACATTACATACTCAGTTGAGAGCTATAGAGACAAAATAAGGAAAATCACCATGTTGTAAAAAGAACCTAGGGTAACCCTGGAATGTGTTTGTATGACATGTGTATCAAATGGAAGGTATTAAAGCGTATTTTAAGAGAGAGTAGGCCATAGTTCTATGGATGGACGCCATTTAGGGATATCGCCATAAAGGTGGACCAGGGCTGACTCTAGAATTTGTTTGTACGATATGGGAATCAAATGAAAGGTGTTACTGAGCATTTTAAGAGGGAGTGGGCCTTAGGTCTATCGGTGGACGCCTTTTCGAGATATCGCCATTAAGGTGGACCAGGGGTGACTCTAGAATATGTTTGTACGATATGGGTATCAAATGAAAGCTGTTAATGAGTATTTTGAAAAGGAGTGATCCTTAGTTCCATAGGTGGACGCCGTTTCGAGATATCGCCATAAAGGTTGACCAGGGGTGTCTCTAGAATGTGTTTGTACGATATGGGAATCAAATGAAAGGTGTTACTGAGCATTTTAAGAGGGAGTGGGCATTAGGTCTATAGGTGGACGCCTTTTCGAGATATCGCCATTAGGGTGGGCCAGGGGTGCCTCTAGAATGTTTGTACGATATGGGTATCAAACGAAAAGTGTTACTGAGCTTTTTAAGAGGGAGTGGGCATTAGGTCTATAGGTGGATGCCTTTTCGAAATGTCGCCATTAGGGTGGGCCAGGGGTGACTCTAGAATGTGTTTGTATGATATGGGTATCAAATGAAAGATGGTAATGAGTATTTTAAAAGGGAGTAATCCTTAGTTCTATAGGTGGACGCCTTTTCGAGATATCGCCATAAAGGAGGACCAAGGGTGACTCTAGAATGTTTGTACGATATGGGTATCAAACGAAAGGTGTTACTGAGCATTTTAAGAGGGAGTGGGCATGAGGTCTATAGGTGGACGCCTTTTCGAGATATCGTCATTAGGGTGGGCCAGGGGTGACTCTAGAATGTGTTTGTACGATATGGGTATCAAACGAAAGGTGTTACTGAGCATTTTAAGAGGGAGTGGGCATTAGGTCTATAGGTGGACGCCTTTTCGAGATATCGCCATTAGGGTGACTCTAGAATGTTTGTACGATATGGGTATCAAACGAAAGGTGTTACTGAGCATTTTAAGAGGGAGTGGGCATGAGGTCTATAGGTGGACGCCTCTTCGAGATATCGTCATTAGGGTGGGCCAGGGGTGACTCTAGAATGTGTTTGTACGATATGGGTATCAAACGAAAGGTGTTACTGAGCATTTTAAGAGGGAGGGGGCATTAGGTCTAAAGGTGGACGCCTTTTCGAGATATCACCATTAGAGTGGACCAGGGTGACTCTAGAATGTGTTTGTACGAAATGGGTATCAAATGAAAGGTGGTAATGAGTATTTTAAAAGGGAGTAATCCTTAGTTCTATAGGTGGACGCCTTTTCGAGATATCGCCATAAAGGTGGACCAAGGGTCACTCTAGAATGTTTGTACGATATGGGTATCAAACGAAAGGTGTTACTGAGCATTTTAAGAGGGAGTGGGCATTAGGTCTATAGGTGGACGCCTTTTCGAGATATCGCCATTAGGGTGGACCAGGGTGACTCTAGAATGTGTTTGTACGAAATGGGTATCAAATGAAAGGTGGTAATGAGTATTTTAAAAGGGAGTAATCCTTAGTTCTATAGGTGGACGCCTTTTCGAGATATCGCCATAAAGGTGGACCAAGGGTGACTCTAGAATGTTTGTACGATATGGGTATCAAACGAAAGGTGTTACTGAGTATTTTAAGAGGGAGTGGGCATTAGGTCTATAGGTGGACGCCTTTTCGAGATATCGCCATTAGGGTGGGCCAGGGGTGACTCTAGAATGTTTGTATGATATGGGTATCAAACGAAAGGTGTTACTGAGCATTTTAAGAGGGAGTGGGCATTAGGTCTATAGGTGGACGCCTTTTCGAGATATCGCCATTAGGGTGGGCCAGGGGTGACTCTAGAATGTTTGTACGATATGGGTATCAAACGAAAGGTGTTACTGAGCATTTTAAGAGGGAGTGGACATTAGGTCTATAGGTGGACGCCTTTTCGAGATATCGCCATTAGGGTGGGCCAGGGGTGACTCTAGAATGTTTGTACGATATGGATATCAAATTAAAGGTATTAATGAGGGTTTTAAAAGCGAGTGGCCCTTAGATGTATATGTGAAGGCGTTCTCGCGATATCGACCAAAATGTGGACCAGGTGATCCAGAAAATCATCTGTCGGGTACTGCTAATTTATTTATATATGCAATACCACTAACAGTATTCCTGCCAAGATTCCAAGGGCTGTTGATTTCGCCTTGTAGAACTTTTTCATTTTCTTCTACTTAATATGGTAGGTGTCACACCCATTTTACAAAGTTTTTTCCAAAGTTATATTTTGCGTCAATAAACCAATCCAGTTACCATGTTTCATCCCTTTTTTCGTATTTGGTATAGAACTATGGCATTTTTTTCATTTTTCGTAATTTTCGATATCGATAAAGTGGGCGTGGTTATGGTCGGATTTCGGCCATTTTTTATACCAAGATAAAGTGAGTTCAGATAAGTACGTGGGCTAAGTTTAGTAAAGATATATCGGTTTTTGCTCAAGTGATTGTGTTAACGGCCGAGCGGAAGGACAGACGGTGGACTGTGTAAAAAAACTGGGCGTGGCTTCCACCGATTTCGCCCATTTTCACAGAGAACAGTTACCGTCATAGAATCTATGCCCCTACCAAATTTGAGAAGGATTGGTAAATTTTTGTTCGACTTATGGCATTAAAAGTATTCTAGACAAACTAAATGAAAATGGGCGGAGCCACGCCCATATTGAAATTTTCTTTTATTTTTGTATTTTGTTGCATCATATCATTACTGGAGTTGAATTTTGACTTAATTTACTTATATACAGTAATGATATTAATTTTATTGTTAAAATTTGAATTTTAAAAAATTTTTTTTTAAAAAGTGGGCGTGTTATTCATCCAATTTTGCTAATTTTTATTTAGCACATATATAGTAATAGTAGTAACGTTCCTGCCAAATTTCATCATGATATCTTCAACGACTGCCAAATTACTGCTTGCAAAACGTTTAAATTACCTTCTTGTAAAAGTGGGCGGTGCCACGCCCATTGTCCAAAATCTTACTAATTTTATATTCTGCGTCATAACGTCAACCCATCTACCAAGTTTCATCGCTTTAACCGCCTTTGGCAATGAATTATCGCATTTTTTCTGTTTTTCGAAATTTTCGATATCGAAAAAGTGGGCGTGGTTATAGTCCGATATCGTTCATTTTAAATAGCGATCTGAGATGAGTGCCCAGGAATGTACATACCAAATTTCATCAAGATACCTCAAAATTTACTCAAGTTATCGTGTTAACGGACAGACGGACGGACGGACATGGCTCAATCAAATTTTTTTTCGATACTGATGATTTTGATATATGTAAGTCTATATCTATCTCGATTCCTTTATACCTGTACAACCAACCGTTATCCAATCAAAGTTAATATACTCTGTGAGCTCTGCTCAACTGAGTATAAAAATGCATTCATAGCCATTTGAACAAAAGACTCAAGCAACGAACTTGCATAGATGAATGATTCATAAACAAGTAAAATGTGTAAATGCGTTTTAATTTAAAACAAAATATGTATAACTCAGTGATTAAACAAGCTATAAATTTTGTACATATACTATTTCATGCGGTTTAGTTAAAAAATACAACTTTTTTTTTTAAATTTTGATATAAATTGAATATGATGCAGTTTACCTTTAATATATTACCACATTTAATTGTGAACAATTGTGATTTTTTGTTCTATTGGAAAATATTGTTGTAATTATTTGGCATGGCTTTACAGCGCTCGCAACGAAATATCTTATGGTGGGCACTTAGTATTTTTCTAATTATAAACATTGTTGGTAAATTGGTCGGGGCCATGCTTGCACTCGCAAGCTGAAAAAACTCTATATCTAACCACAAATCCAGCATATTTGTACAGATCCTAAAACAAAGGGGTCTTTTAGCTCGCTGATTCAAAATGGTGTACGAGTTTCCCAAAAAATAGCTCGATTTAACTGAAATTTAGTATGTGAGCAGCTTAGAGTTCGCTTATCACAAATCAAAAAGTGCGGGGCGGTGTATGAAATTTGTATATATATTTTAGATAAGCGTCCCAAGAAAAAATGCACAGCACAAACATTTAAAAAAAATGGGTTCGTGGACTAATGTACGCGCGTGACAAGTTATAAGGTCTGCGTTTGAAAAATTGTCACCTTTATTTAATCAAATAAATCTTTTCCAAATTGATGCATTTACATTATTTTTTTGCGCCATGTTTTTTCATAAATGTCAAAATTATTTTGTACACAAATATTTTCTCTAAACACTTTTATTCGATTAAAAATTGCAAGCGAATCGGAAGTACGTAAACAAATTCTGCAGGTTTCTCAAGACCATTCTCAGTGGACTTTAAAAAAGTGTGCCCAAAACTGTGTCAAGAGTTTTAAAAAGTTTCAAAGAGGAGTTGACTGTCACTCGAAAGCCTGGTTCTGGCAGAAAAAAGGAATCAGTGGCCAAAATAAGAAGAATAAAATTATAACCAGCTTACGGAGAAACCCCAGTATTTGGGGCAGAAAATTGGCGCAGAAACTGGAATGTTCCGATTTTTAGTCCGCAAAGCTAAAAGAGAGGCTGCTCTCAAGACCTTTAAAGTTCAAAAAGTTCAAGACAGAAATGCTGTGAGGAACATTGAAGCATAACAACGTGCCAAAAAATTAAAAATAAATTTTTTTCAAAAGTTCAGTTGCTGTATTATGGACGACAGAACTTATGTTTTAGCCGATTTTTCGCAGCTTCCAGGCCACGAATTTTACACTGCAGACTCGCGGGGTAATGTGGGCGAAAAGTTCAAAACAAAAAGACAGTCAAAATTTCCCCAATATGCAGCTGTGGCGAAATAAACAGATCTTCTGTTACAACGGGAACCATAAACACGCAAATGTATGTTAAAGAGTGTTCGGAGAAAAGGCTGAAACCTTTCTTTCAGCCTTCGTTTTGCCAGACCTAGCCTCATGCCATTACAGCAAATTGTCTTTGGACTGGGTACTCAAAAACTAATGTGATTTAAGTGATAAAACTAAGTAAGAAGCAAATCCGCCGAACTGCCCAGAACTGAGACCAATCGAAAGATACTGGGCTTTGGTAAAAAGGGAAATCAAGGCGACCGAGGAAGTGGCCCGGAACGCTGAAGATTTTCGGGAGAAATGGCAACTCAATAAGTAGGAAATAGTACAATAAAATCGTTAAATCGAAAAATTTAAAAAATTTACAAAATAAAAATAAATGAAAAAGTGTAAAAATATAATAAAAATTGTAACTGAATAAACATGTAAATATGACATCTACTTTTAAAATCGGACTGCTGGTTTAGAAAGTTTTTCGTATTAAGTGATGGACAATTTTTTCAAACGCATGCAAATAATTAATTAAATTAAAGAAATATAAATGCAAGGCGCGATAACCTCTTGTGTGTAATAAATTCGCAAACTAATCGAATGTTATTATTTGTAAATTATGCTCACTTCCATAGCATTTTCCGGTATTGACTGAATCGGAACTTCAGTTATCAGTGGCTTATGATAAAAAGGGTATCCTATATACCAAATTTCATACAAATCGAGCCATGAATAGAATTTGTGCGAATCGATAGGTCCCTAATGTACTTCCCGGAAAGAAACTTCACAGGAACACTCCGGGTTGGTGAGAAGCTGTCCTGCAAAATTTAAATAATTTCGGCGTAGTGCTTTCGGAGTCCATAAGCTGCATACTTACGTGTACATCCTTCCTTATATATAGACATATTAAACTTTACTGCACAAAAATTAGCAATTACATATGTACATATATACATACAAACATACTAAAAAAATTAAACTTTTATCTAAGAATTTTAACGAAACGTTTAGAATTTTAGAACGAAAGGGTATTTTTTAAGAGATGTATAATGCATACTAACTTAACCATTAACACGCATAAATATGTATGTATGTCAAGCTGATATGAAATTAAAATACATACATACACACCTATAAATGCACTCTTGAAGTTAAATAGCGCTAAACAATACTGGCTTTTTTCACCACTCGATCTAACTCCACATGTATATATGTGACGCATAATGTGATCGTGATGAAAGTCCCGTTCAAAGCAAGTTTGCTGGTACAGTTCACAGCGAACATACATACAAACCTCACTCTCATAATTTTTTCACAACTCGGCTAAAGAAATTGTTCAAATGAACCGTTTCAAATGAACCGTCATATTTAGCAAATTAAAACTTACACTTTTTTGTACTAGAACTAAAAAAAAAACTATTGTAACAAATTTTTGGAAATTGAACTGTTGAATAAATAAACTCAAA
Source organism: Eurosta solidaginis (assembly GCF_040869045.1). Classification (NCBI taxonomy): domain Eukaryota; kingdom Metazoa; phylum Arthropoda; class Insecta; order Diptera; family Tephritidae; genus Eurosta; species Eurosta solidaginis. The sequence goes on from NC_090321.1 coordinate 239,829,158, forward strand.
TGTTCTCTATATAAAGTGCTTCTTATTTACAGCACTACTATGGCAGTAGAACTTTACTATTTAAATTTTACTATTTAAATTATTCAATTACAACATTTTAAAATCAAACTGATTGACTATTTCCCAGACTGCGCTGCTTATATAGCACTCAGTTGGCTTCGTCACAACTCTTCTGCCAGGGTCTAGATCTTTCTCAAATAGCCTTCTCGATTAATTGCTTAATTACATCTCTCCGCATCTCATATTCGCTGGTGCCGTCTAAGCGTATGTGTGGAGTTTTACACGTCTGTGTGTAATTTCGTCTACTTTCTTAGCTGCTGCGTACTTGTGTCGGTAGCTGTCTGTTGTCTCATCTGTTTAGATTGCTGTTGCAGTTGTGCAGCACGTATTTAACAGCGACATAGTGATATGTCGGAATCGCTTTGATCCGACACAAAATGATCTGCATATCAAAAAACCTTCTCAATCGTTTGGTTGAAAAATTTATAATTTTTTTGAAAAGTCCTTGAGGGCTGATAAAAAAAACCTGACGCAATTCATATTTCACTATTTGCAGCTATTTGCAGCAAATTTTATTGCTATATTTTCTTAAAAAGCATAAGTCGTACTAAAATATTGGACTTGGCTTGTAGCAATGTGGGGCTTTTTTAAGGCCTCATTTTATCGGGTGCATTTTTCAGCATGATAAGAGCAAGACAAATATTTTGTATTTCCTTTAAACTTCCATTTATATGCAATTTTAAAATGATAAAATATTGTTGAAACTATTTGCTCAGTAGCAGAATTTATCAAACTTTATAACCAATATAAAAATGTCTTATCAAATATCAACAAAAATGAGCTGTTCTATCAATCAATTAAAACTTACAGCTTGCGCTGCCATCTAGCGTATGATAGCAACTGCCAGTAATGCAGCGCAAATATTCACAATAGCGCCATAGTACAAATATATTTCTTTTGTGTACTCACAATCGTTTATTTTTAACAAATAATTTTAATAAAATATAGCTAAACAAAAGCTCTACGACCAAAATTGCCCAAAGCTTGCTAATAGCCCGAATCTTCATCTTTACAACCAAAGCTTTATTTATAGATTTGGATTCCAAATACTTAAGAGTGAAAAAGGGACCCGTACATAAAAATAGCAATTAGAAATAATATATATGATTAAGAAATATGTACTATCAGCAATATATACAAGTTCTCCGATTTTCCCTGCATACATTATCACAAACAGTAAAATTGGAATAACTTTTTCGATACACCCATTCAATTAGCTAATCAGAAAAATAGAGATAAAATACTTTTTGCCGTTCTTACATCTATAATTTTTTTCGCTTCTGAACCACTGTGCGTCCCAGGTCATTTATTTATTATTTATTTTATTTTGCGAGAAATTCTAGTCTGTTTTGCCCAAAGTATTGATATTTGAATATATTTATCAGTATAAGTTTTTTTAAAAATGGGCGGTGCGACGCCTCCGCAATCTACATCTCCGCAATTATTTGTAGCAGGTATCCAACATTCGGTATAGAGATTCCATATATTAAGAAATTGAGGCGGACGTTATGGAGGGAATGGAAGTGGGATTGGGAGTGGGGGTGGGAGGTGGGGTGGGAGTAGAATGGTAGTGGGATTGGCAATGGAAGTTGAAGGCATGAGAGGCTCATGTAGATAAAAGCAAGGAAATAAGAAGGAGAAATGGAAGATAGATAGATTATTTATTTAAATATAAGCAAAACAGTTTTTGGGGCAACGGAACAGGTAGAAAGTGACGAATTATAACAATAATTTAGGTAAAACTTTGAACATTCGCATAAACGCCGACCTACTTATAAAATTAAGTAAATTCATACTCATAATGACAGCTAAAATAGAAAAAGACTATTAATGTATATACTTGTCTATTATATATGCACAAATTCATATAAATATATATATATGGGGTATTCCAACCCATTTCGACCAATTTTGAACCCGACCCCTTTAGAATTGGCTGAAAGTTTTTCTTCTTCTTCTAGCTTACGAAAGACGTTTTTCAATTTTTTTTTCAAATTTTTTCATCCAACTCAAAAAAAGTTATGAATTTAAAAAAAAAAACACCATTTTTTTGTATTTTTTCCGAAAAGTACATTTAAAAACAAATTTAAAAAAAAAAAGATCCCAAACGATCAATTTTTGAAAAAGTTATAGCATTTTGAAAACAAAAACGGTGTCCAACTCAAAATAAGTTATGAATTTAAAAAAAAAAATGGTGTTTTTTTCAAAATGCTATAACTTTTTCAAAAATTGACCCTTTGGGATTTTTTTTTTTAAATTTGTCTTTAAATGTACTTTTCGGAAAAAATACAAAAAAATGTTTAGTTTTTTTTTCAATTAAAAAAAAAAAAATAAAAATTATCGGCCCACTCCGGGATTAGTGGGGATGATTGCAGAATTGATTGAAGTTTTTTATGAGAAAAAAAATGGCGAAATTCGAAAAATCTCGAAAAACTGAAAAATTACAAAAAAAAACTTTAAACATTTTTTTGTATTTTTTCCGAAAAGTATATTTAAAAACAAATTTAAAAAAAAAAAAGATCCCAAACGGTCAATTTTTGAAAAAGTTATAGCATTTTGAAAACAAAAACGGTGTCCAACTCAAAATAAGTTATGAATTTAAAAAAAAAAATGGTGTTTTTTTCAAAATGCTATAACTTTTTCAAAAATTGACCCTTTGGGATCTTTTTTTTTTAAATTTGTCTTTAAATGTACTTTTCGGAAAAATACTAAAAAATGTTTAGTTTTTTTTTCAATTAAATAAAAAAAAAATAAAAATTATCGGCCCACTCCGGGATTAGTGGGGATGATTGCAGAATTTATTGAAGTTTTTTATGAGAAAAAAAATGGCGAAATTCGAAAAATCTCGAAAAACTGAAAAATTACAAAAAAAAACTTTAAAAATTTTTTTGTATTTTTTCCGAAAAGTACATTTAAAAACAAATTTAAAAAAAAAAAAGATCCCAAACGGTCAATTTTTGAAAAAGTTATAGCATTTTGAAAACAAAAACGGTGTCCAACTCAAAATAAGTTATGAATTTAAAAAAAAAATGGTGTTTTTTTCAAAATGCTATAACTTTTTCAAAAATTGACCCTTTGGGATCTTTTTTTTTTAATTTGTCTTTAAATGTACTTTTCGGAAAAAATACAAAAAAATTTTTAGTTTTTTTTTCAATTAAATAAAAAAAAAAATAAAAATTATCGGCCCACTCCGGGATTAGTGGGGATGATTGCAGAATTGATTGAAGTTTTTTATGAGAAAAGAATGGCGAAATTCGAAAAATCTCGAAAAACTGAAAAATTACAAAAAAAAACTTTAAAAATTTTTTTGTATTTTTTCCGAAAAGTACATTTAAAAACAAATTAAAAAAAAATCCCAAACGGCAAATTTTTGTAAAAGTTACAGCATTTTGAAAACAAAAACGGTGTTTTTTTAAAAATTCATAACTTTTTTTGAGTTGGATGAAAAATTTGAAAAAATTCTGAAAAACGTCTTTCATAAGCTAGAAAAAGGAGAAAAACTTTCAGCCAATTCTAAAGGGGTCGGGTTCAAAATTGGTCGAAATGGGATGGAATACCCCATATGTAAAAGTATTCATAATCTTCATAATTAAAACTGCATATTTGTCATTCATGCTAATTACTTAAACCACAAATACAATAAAAACTGATAAACCTCTAACTAAGAAAAATTATAATCTTTGCTGTATTCATTTTTTCTCATCAACAACATTTAGAATAGAAATGTACTTTTGTTAATATGTATGTATGTCATATAAGTATTTATGTACATATGTAAGTATACAAGCTGACAATATAAGTGTACTTCAGATGTAAGTTTATATGTATACAAACCGTGGGAATATATATAAGCGTGTTAACTATGGGTGCTAAATTAAAAATCAAATGTTTCCAGATAATGTTGTTAAACTTTGGTTTTGTATGAATGGCTGTTCAAATGTACATTAGACCGTAACGAAAAAACATATGTTAGACACCCTCTCTTTAAAATAATTTTTTTTGCAAATGAGTTGAAAAATATATATATGTCGTCACCAGCACCAAACCAGCCGATTTGCGCCCCTTTTAAGCAAAATAAGCAGGATTTCTTAGTACATGGAGTTCATTTTCGAGGTAGGTATTTAATAATCTGATATGAGAAACATGCTTGTGAGGTGTTTATATTATTGAAATGCTGTTTGTTTGCACTGTTTATTTTTCACAATCTGACGTATGCAGGGCGGTCCAAAGTTGCGTGGACCCACTTCGCTCATGTACTCCTAAGGCGATTTATGTTCTTCATATCAATTTAAAAGCAATATGGCATTCACATGGGCAGTAAATTACGCAATTTTTCAATTTCTCATATAAGATTAGCAAAAAAATTTAATTGTGTTCTTTCGGTTAAACTGTGGCAAAATTGAGTGCCTAATAGAATAAAAAATCTAGTCTACCTGGGCTAATGCTTACAATTTTGTCAACTGCCAATGAAATATTTAGAAATTGAATTATTTTAAGTTTTGTCCAGTTTTAAGTTGAATTTTCTCCAAGAATTTTAATTTACCAAGAGTACAATTCGGTTTGTTGTCTTTGGGTAAGAAATAAGCTCACAAAGTTCTATTGAATGAACTGGAATGTTTGAGGGCTAGTTCGTCTCTTCACTGCAGGGATCACATGAATCGCCGGCTCAAAAATTTATTTATTTTAATAGGGAATAAAAGGACAACTTATAAACATATACATACATACGTAAAAACCAAGAGAAAGAAACGTTTAGTAAAAATTGACGGCCGCCGGGATATGATGGTAGCGTGCTCCGCCTACCACAGCGAAGATCATGGTTTAACGCCCCGGGCAAAGCAACATCAAAACTTTAGAAACAAGTTTTTTCAGTAAGAAGAAAAATTATCTAAGCGGGGTCGCCCCTCGGCAGTGTTTGGCAAGTGCTCCGCGTGTATTTGTGCCATGAAAAGCTCTCAGTGAAAACTCATCTGCATTGCAGATACCGTTCGGAGTCGGCATAAAACAAATAGCTCCGGCCCGCCAATTTGTAGGGTGTAACCGAACATTATATACTCAGCGCGAGCTTCAATTGCACATTTCATTTCAGATAAATTACTTTTCAACATAACACGTGGCACCGCCCGTTTAAAAAAATGTCTCCCCATTTCCTCTTACAATAAAACTTGATAAGTGAAATATCATTGATTCAAAACTGTTTTTTGCTAAGTTATAGCTTATTATTCTAGTCTACGACCCTTTTAAATTTTTTTAATATCTAAGTTGCCCTGGTTTTCAACCGATCCCGTCCATTTTTACTAGAAATATTTTCTGCTATAAGGAAAATATGTGTACACAATTTCATTATGATATGTTAAGTTTTCTTCGAGTTATCGCTCCCGAAACATAGAAAATTGCTTAGTCATAAAAGGGGCGGTGCCACACCCATTTTTTAAATTTGAAGTTTTTCCGATTTATTGTTATAAATCAACTTGGGAAATGAAATACCATTGATATAAAGCTCTTTTTTGCAAAGTTGTAGCTTATTTTATTCGTGCACAACCCTTTCCAAAATCCTTTATATAAAAGTGGGCGTGATCCTTAACGGCAACCTCTCTGCCGAATTTTGTTACGATATGTTTAACGATTTTTGATTTATGATTAATAATATTTGTAAAATTGATTTTACCACAAGTGGGCGGTGCCACGCCCGTTTTAAAAAATGTTTTCAAATTTTTATGAAGAGTCTCAATATCAGTCCACACATCAAATTTCAACATTCTAAGTGCATTATTTACTAAATAATCAAGTTTTTTGTGTTCTCCAAAATGTTATATATATAAAAAGTGTGCTTGGTTATCATCCGATTTCGCTCTTTTTTAGTTCGTCTCTTCACATCAGGGATCACATGAATCACCGGCTAATTTATTTATTTAATTTAATAGGGAATAAAAGGAAAACTTATAAACATACACATAAAATAAAAAAAAGAAATGTAAAGCGCGATAACCTCCGAAGAGATTTTAGGCCGAGCTTCTCTTCAAATTTTTCCTACAAATTGGCGGGACGGGACCTACTTGTTTTATGCCGACTTCCAACGGCATCAACAAGGCAGATGAGTTTTCGCTGATAGCTTTTCATGGCAGAAATACACTCGGAATGCTTGCCAAACACTATCGATGGGCGACCCCGCTTAGAAAAATTTTCTTCTAATTGAAAAACCTTATTTCTAAAATTTTGATGTTGCTTTGCCCGGGGTGTGAACCCAGGGCATTCGGAGTGGTAGGCGGAAAACGCCACCATCACACCATGGTGGCCGCCAAACAAACATATACATACATGCGTAAAAACCAAGAGAAAGAAACGTTTAGTAAAAATTCGCGGCCGCCGGGGTGTGATGGTAGCGTGCTCCGCCTACCACAGGGAAGATCTTGGTTTAACGCCCCGGGCAAAGCAACATAAAAACTTTAGAAACAAGTTTTTTCAATTAGAAGAAAAATTTTCTAAGCTGGGTGGCCCCTCGGTAGTGTTTGGCAAGTGCTCCGCGCGTATTTGTGCCATGAAAAGCTCTAAGTGAAAACTCATCTGCCTTGCAGATGCCGTTCAGAGTAGGCATAAAACAAATAGCCCCCGCCCCGCCAATTTGTAGGAAAAAAAAAACAAGTAAAGGTGTCTAAGTTCGAGTGTAACCGAATATTATATACTCAGCGTGAGCTTCAGTTGTACATTTCATTTAAGATATATTACTTTTCTACATAACACGTGGCACCGCCCGTTTAAAAAAAAAATGTCTCCCCATTTCCTCTTACAATAAAACTTGATAAGTGAAATATCATTGATTCAAAACTATTTTTTGCTAAGTTATAGCTTATTTTTCTAGTCTACGACCCTTTTAAACTTGTTTTATATCTAAGTTGCCGTGGTCTTTAAACGATCCCGTCCATTTTTACTAGAAATATTTTCTGGTATAGGGAAAATTTGTGTACCCAGTTTTATTACGATCCGTTATGGCTCCCGATACATAGAAAATTGCTTAGTCATGAAAGGGGCAGTGCCACGCCCATTTTTTAAATTTGAAATTTTTCCTATTTATTGTTATAAATGCACTTGGGAAATGAAATACCATTGATATAAAGCTCTTTTTTGCAAAGATGTAGCTTATTTTATTCGTCCACGACCCTTTTCAAAATCTTTTATATAAAAGTGGGCGTGGTCCTTAACCGATTTCGTTAATTTTCCTATTATAAAGGCAACCTCTCTGCCGAATTTTTTTAATATAGGTTTAACGATTTTTGATTTATGATTAATAATATTTGTAAAATTGATTTTATCACAAGTGGGCGGTGCCACACCCATTTTCAAAATATTTTTTTAAATTTTTATCAAGAGTCTCAATATCAGTCCACACGTTAAATTTCAATATTCTTGGTGTATTATTTACTAAATAATCAAGTTTTTTGTGTTTTTCAAAATGTTTTATATATAAAAACTGTGCGTGGTTATCATCCGATTTCGCTCTTTTTCAATACCAATCTATTCTGGGTCCAGATAAGCTCGTGTACCAAATTTGGTGAAAATATCTCAATATTTACTCAAGTTATCGTGTTAACGGACGTACGGACGGACATGACTCAATCAAATTTGTTTTCGATACTGATGATTTTGATATATGGAAGTCTATATCTATCTCGATTCCTTTATACCTGTACAACCGACCGTTATCCAATCAAAGTTAATATACTCTGTGTGCAAAGCACGCTCGGCCTAAAATCTCTTCGGAGGCTATCGCGCCTTACATATATTTTTATTTCTAAAAATTGGACAACTCATTGAAACCCTATATGAAAGTTACATGAGCAGCCCTATTTTTACTGAACATTTTTTTACATTTGCTTTTTAACGATATGTTTATAAGCTTTTCTTTTGTTCGCTCTTAAAATAAACATACTTCTTTGTTGCCGGCCCTTCATATGTCAATAATTTTGTGTCGAGGGTAAATTTAATAATGAAAGTTCATTGCACTCGAATGATGATAAAACCAAATATGTTAAGGTACTAAATTTTTTGCGAAAAATTTGTTTACCGTAACCCTTTTTAACATACGGTTTAATATACATACATGTATATATATATGTAATCATTCACAAACATCATTCATATTGTTTGCTGCAAAGTAGTAATACATTTGAGTAAGTTCTTTTATTCAGTTGATTTTTTTTTTTTAAGTTTGAATTTTATTTAGTAAGCTCACAGCATGTTAACTCCTATATATTTATGATTGGCAGTGTGGTTTGTTATTTTATTATTATAGAAATAATAAAACAATATTGCCGATACAAACTGCTAACTATCCTAGTTTAACTAATTAGATTTCTTGTATGACCTTAACAAGAATTTAACATAACATAAAATATAATATAAAGTTTATTCAGCTTACTTTCACGTTCGTGTTTCGTATTTGTTTTTTATTTATATACGCACACCTTTTTAATACCAAAGCGTGATTAATCAAAATGTAAATGATTGGCTGGGAAAAACTGAATGTCAGTCAGACTCCTATCTGTTGGCAGTGTTAGAGCTACGATTGCTAAACTTAAATACATTCGTAATAAAAATACATGTATATTAAGGCAATGGCAGATCCACTGGGGGATCGTAATATCTTAGAAATGGTGGATCGTAGAAAAAAAATCATTCAGAGGTTTTTTTGTATATAATTTTATAATCTAAAATTTTTGTATATAATGTAACGAATTTTTAAGAGTTCCTGATAATTATCCACCTTCTGCTAACGTTCGAATCGCTGAACTGTCGCATAAATAACGCCAATATTCAGTATTGCAAAATGGTCTTTATTTGGACTACTTTGGGAGTAGTACTTCAAAACTATAATAGGTTAGGTTAGGTTAGGGTGGCTGCCCGAGGGCACACTTAGGCCAGTAGTATTAGACCCGTTGTGATACCACGAAAAACACCGTTACCTTTCCTCTTCGAACCATTTTGAGGACCTGATGAAAGCTACCAGGTCCTTGACGTCATGCTACATAACCTGGCTGAGATTATTAAGAAATGGAGCTCCCAGAAAGCGCTGGCGTGCTCCGCTTAGTGCTGGGCAGTTGCAAATGAGGTGAACCACCGTTTCCTCCTCCTCATCCTCTTTACAACTCCTACAGCAACGACGATAAGGCGCTCTGCATGCCTACCTATGAGGCAATGACCCGTTAGTGCCCCCACAAGTGTGGAAATTGTATCCCTTCTTAGGTTGTACACGAGACGGGATCTTTTAGGATCCCATTTAGGCCAGGTTTCTTTCGATACGCAACTGTTGTGGTCGCACAGCGATCCGTGCTAGGAGGAAGAAAACTGTATTTGTTTAGTATACTTGAGTGTCCTGTGGTATTGTTCCAACACGACAACTCCCTTAGACGCAGGGCTGACGTTGCCGCTGCTCGATGACCAGCTAGGTCCAATGGAAGGATGTCAAGAATGGCCTGAAGAGCTTCACTAGGCTTTGTTCTTAGAGCCCCGCTTATGCTTATCATGCTGGATCTGTGGACTTTACCCAACAAGTTTAGGTTTGACGCCTTGCTCAAGGCTGGCCACCATACGACTACCCCATACAGCAGTATGGGTGTGATAATCGCGGTATAAATCCATCTGCATATGTTGGGGGTGAGTTCCCATTTTTTGCCAATGGCTCTTTTACACGTATATAATGCAATGTACGCTTTCTTTTCCGCTGAATAACGTTGTCCTTCCAGTTCAGCTTTTTGTCTTAAAATACGCCTAGAAATTTGGCTTTATCTGCCAGGCTTAGGCGCACCCCATTTAGTTCCGGTAGGTTTAACGAAGGTATTTTGTATCGTTTGGTATATAAGACAAGCTCTACTTTATCGGAATTGACGCTGAGTCCACATCGGGAAGCCCACAGGGAAACCTCTCGCAATGCTACCTGCATCAAGTCGCATAAAGTTTGAGGGAACTTGCCTCTGTAGAAAATCATCAGCATATGCCACAACCTTCCCGCTCCCCAACTAGTATCTCTTAATAGCGAGTTTACCGTTAGTTAGGTTCCATAGTAGAGGGGAAAGGACATCACCCTGGGGCGTGCACCTTGCGACAAATCGTGTTATATCAACCTTCCCCAGTAAGGAAAGCACTTTCCTTCCCCTGAATAGTTGATCAATCAGTCCCACTAGAGGTCTATTTACGTCCAGATCAGTTAAAGCATTGTTAACGGCGTCTGGACTTATATTGTTGAATGCTCCTTCAATGTCTAGGAAGGCCACAAGACAATAATCCTTTTCGAACAAGGATGTTTCTATAGTAGAGACTAGGCTGTGTAGCGCAGTCTCCGCAGATTTACCTTTGGTGTACACGTGTTGATAGCCCGAAATGAGGTTCCTACCAATGCTTGTAGTGAGCAAATCGTTAACTATTCTCTCTAGGGTCTTCAGTACGAAGGATGAAAGACTGATAGGTCTGTAGTCCTTCGGCTCGTAGTGAGAGGCTTTACCTGCCTTAGGAATGAATATGACCGTGGCGCTCCTCCATGCACACGGTATAGTTCAGAGCCAAACAAGCGGTATATATGTGCCGCAGCCAGTTGGCTGATAACTCCAAAGAGTAGATAAGTTGAGCGGGGACAATCCCGTCCGGTCCAGCAGCCTTAAAAGGTTTAAAACTTTTAGCTGCCCACCTCACCCTCTCCTCAGTGATGGGTATATTCACAGCTTGGTTTGCTGCAGGTACTTCCGGTGCGTTGGTCATATTTCCCGGGAAATGTGTGTCCAGGAGCAGCTCTAGGGTTTCCCCTTCTGTGCTGGTCCAGGTACCATTCAGTCTCCGCAGAAAGCTAATAGCTGTTTGCGTCTTAGAAAGCACGCACCGTAGCCTTGATGTGTCAACAACACTTTCGACTCCAGTGCAGAAATTTCTCCATGAAGTTCTCTTCGATTTTCTCAGGACTTTTTTGTAGGTCCTTAGTTTATCCTTGTATTCTAGCCATTGTGACCCGTTGTCAAAGAATTTGGCTTTTTTGAACTGTTCTGTACAGAATTTACGAAGTAGGTCCAGATCATGGGCCCACCAGTTAGGTTTACGCTTACCGCGTGGTTCTGGCAATGGACAAGCCTGTTCTAAGGCATTTGAGAATGCCGATGTGAAGGTTTCTACCAGACCCTCTAGCTCCTCCGTTGATTAGGGGCTTTGGGGGGCAGTTCTGGTAGTTCTCTTGCTAACAGCTCATTATGTAGTTCCCAGATTGTATTACGTGGGTTACGTCTCGCAATGGGCTGATCGACGACAATTACTTCAATATACCGGTGGTCTGAAAAGGAATGTTCCTCAAGAACACGCAATTTTTTAACCCACCCAAAAACGCTTTCGCTACAAATAGTGAGGTCAATAACCTCCTTATGGTTTTTAGTAATAAAAGTTGGTTCACTACCTACGTTGCAAACTACAAGGTTAGTTGTTAAAAGGTACTCAAAAAGTGGCTCACCACGAGTGTTTATGCCAGAGCTACCCCACTGCACGTGGTGGGCGTTTGCGTCTGTCCCGATTAGCAGATCGCCTTTGCTTGAGTCGGCCACCAGATCCTTTACCGTCTTTTGCGGAGGAGGTTCCTCTGCGTCGTACGGCATGTAAACGGAGGCTAGCGTTAATTGGGTGCCTCCGCTTGCCAAGCTGGCCGCTGTAACGTCTCCATTGCTATAATTAGGTAAGAGAAGGATATTCAGCTCGGACTTTACTAAAATGCAGGTTCTAACTTTACCTTCATCCGCAGCTCGGATGTTCTTAAACCCAATGGCGCCCAATCCGCAAATCCTTGAGTTGTTCACCCAGGGTTCTTGGATAAGGACCACTTCGACGTCGCCTTTAGAAAGTCGACTGATGAGAGCAGCCAAGGCTGCCTTACTTTTTTGCAGGTTTATCTGGAGCAACCTCAACATGAGCTTGCTCAGACTCCCCTGCCTCCATCACCGTGATGTTGGGATCATCTCCGTCGCTATTCAGCAGAGCATCCTCCATCGACAAATTGCCCAGAGACCCTGTGCAATTTGACGTGTCGGAAACCAGGCTTTCGGCGTCGGAGATTTCCGCTTCCACTTCGGGTGCCTTAATGTCCGTGTCCAAAGAGGCACTCGAAAGGGATGCGCGCTGTGCGTCCCCACGGTATACGTGAATTACGACCTCGCCGAGGCCGTAAAACACTCTTCCTTTGCTCCGTCTAAGGGCCTCGAGAGCTTCCTTGTTCAGGGCTAACACGACCTGTCTCCTAGGTCCTACAGCGTCCTCGACTTGGATCACACTCCAGTCCTGCGTTGGGAGAGCCGGGTTCATCAGTTGCAGCATCCTGAGAATTCTCTCACTTTCCGCCATCCTGCATCAGAACCTCGCGGCGGACTACCGGGAGACTCCATCAGCACGTCGAGAACGGCGTTACCGATTTCATTCCGGACGTACGGCCACTGGTCTTTAGGGATTGCACCACGGTCATTCCCTCGGTCCAGGATTCCTATAAGGATCCGGCCTTTGGCTACCTCGACAAAGCTGGGTTTGGCTACCGCGGGGTGATTTTGGTGCCTTTTCGGCGGTGGTTTAATATCCTCATCGGACCTTTGACATTTGTATGGGGTTGCGCTTTCTACATTTGTTGGCAGAGAACCCCGAAAATTCGGCAGTAGAGCTCGCGCCCTTTCCACCGAATTCCTGGCGTTCTCTGACAGCGTTTCCAGCGGAACGCCCTCATACCTTGACAGGACATTTGCAGCCCTTCTCTTGTTCCTGTGGAACGATCCCTTGTGGGACTCTTCTTGAGAAGGGGTCCGACCCGTAGTTTCCCTCGCGGTCGTGCCCTCGGATGATGTCTTCTTTATGGCTCCTTTCGCCTTTGGCTCAGTGTGGCCAGATCGTAGGACCCCTGTCACAGCCGTGGGGAGAACAGCCTCCGTACCGGCGTCAAACGGGCGCCCAGCATCAGCAGGCGCGTCAGTGTTCGCCGTTGCTAACGCAACTACCTTCGCCGCCATACTGGTACTTGCCCCCGTCAGATCACCTAATTCCGTATTGACTGAGGTTGTCCTCTTGTCGTCCATGGGGAGCCGACCCGTCGTTTCCAACGCAGTCGCTCCCCCGGTTGAAGTAGCTGTTGCGGCCCCGTTTTCCCTTGGCTCGGAGTGGCCAGGTCCAGAGACCCCTACCACAGCCATGGGAAAAATGGTTGCCGTTCCGGCGCTTGGTCGGTGTCCGGCAACACCAGGCGCGTCAGGGTTCGCCGTTGCCAGCGCAACTCCCTTCACCGCCATACTAGTGCCGACCCCCACCAAGTCGCTCTTCCATTTAGCTTTGGTAGCCCTCCCTAGTTCACTAAGGCGTATGGATACAATTGGTGTTGTCCTTCTCCCTGTGGAGGAGGCCGAAGTTTCTTTTTTGCCTTGTTTTTTATTCATCTTGTTCGTTTGACCCCTTGCTAGACGAGGCCAGCTTAGGGTCAAGTTATTGAAAGGGGGAAAAGTATCGTCCGCCGCGGCAGAGCCCCTTACCACGGTAAGACCATTTCTGCTCTCTGACGCGGCCCGGTGGCAAAGAGGCTCCGTACAAATACAGCCAGATTAACCTCCCGGCTGCAAGCCACCCAATGGGCACGGTGCCGCTTAACACCCTGGATTGGGAGGGGGCAGATCTTGGTCATCGCTCACCCTAGGACTAGGCCACCGCAGTCATAGAGATCCATATGAACCTGCATCTTACTGGGTGGCATAGTCCCGTGGTCAGCGACTAAGCCCTCGCTATAATAAATCAAATTAATCAGTTATTCCTCAGCTTGCTCTGCTTTTATACTCTCTGTTGCCTCGTTCGCATATTTCTCCTAGTATCTAAACTTTTCACGAAAATACCTCCTGGAATATTCTTCGTTGCCTTATACATAAGTGTGGCTGCTTGCTTTTTTTGTTGTGATTATTTACTAACAACATAGTGATGCTAATATTCACCACAAGACATTATTATGATGGAACAAAACGTTATTCTAAAAATAGCGAAAACTTTTTCTTACCTTGTATAAAAATTTTTCCACACACAGGAATGGTGAGGAGTTCATAAATTTAATTAAATTATAATTTAAACAATTTTACTGATTTTCAGATTGCTGCTACTTTCTGCATCACCGAATGTATAGACTGAGCGGACTATTATAATTTTACCTAAAACAAAAAAACCTATATAATATGTATGGAATTTCCCTTCGTTATTATAAAAAATCTTTTTTATAAATTGACGAAAAAATGTCTATTGCCTATTGAAAAACATCCCTCCAATTTTTATTTACATATTTTGCACATTGGCAACTATGAATAATGGGTGGAATATTCCCTGCACTCAAAAGCCAAAGTAGTCATCAAATATTTTGTGGAGTTATTCATACTAGTTAGTATTTGAATAGTTCTTTGACATTCACAATTTTCAACAAAAAAACCCGTACAGGAAACTGTAAGGCCTAAAATTGAATGGCAAATTTGTAGGAATTATTGGGATCTGTGGTATGAGCACATCTTCACCTTTCCTTTTACCGCTGATGATTGTTGCTTCGACTACATTCGGCATTAATTTCTTAACGTAAAATCTGTTCCATTGCACAATTTTGGTGGGTCTAAATTTTTCAAAGTTAATATATGCTCAGGCATTCCAGGTGGTTCTAAAGAGTTTAGAAATTCAATTGGATAATTCACAATTTGATCTTCATCTGTAACTGTGTCGATCTATTTATATTTCGTCACTGGTTTTGAATGCGATCATTGATTTTGTTAATATGATCATTTTTGGGAGCTAAGATTACTCGTTCGCATAGCCAAAAAAAAAATTTTGATTTAAAATTCTTAATTCTGAAATAGTAAAAACCTTCGCCTTCATCGAAGGAACCTATAGGTAAATACGTTTCCATAGGGAACACACACACAGAATTTGATTTTTATAGAAGATGTAGGTAGACTGAAGCTAACACATTTTTTTAACGGCGGCAGATTATTAAACTTCCAAAAGGAATAACAGCCAAACTCAACAATGCAGTCAAACTTTAGGTGTCAAAATAACCTAAGTTTGTACGCCAGCCATAGTTCTGAAAATCCCATTCGTAGGGATTTTGTTAGCTGACCTAATCATGTGAAAACGACTTCATAGCTTAAAAGGACATTAAACGGAAATGTGGAGCTTCTCAAGGCTAAAATAATGACATATCAATTTTAAAAATCGGATGTCAAATAACCAAGTTACAACGAAAAAACCTTTTTGGCTGTCTTTCGAAGGATCAAAAAAAATTTAAAAAAATTTTTGCGAAACCCTCTCAACATAATCTTCAAATTTAGGGGCGGACATTAGCAACTTTTTTTTCGACCCAGTCTAATGTATACCTTCAGAGTTATACAGTACCAAAGATTCCATTTGTATGGGAGGTGCCACGTCCCTTTTATATATCGAAATTATTTTTATTCTAAAACATTCGAGTTGATCGAGGGAACCTATAGCCAAAATTTGGTGATGATTGAAGTGTGGGAAATACGTTTCCATAGCTAACACACACACACAGAATTTGATTTTTATATATTTTCTATTGCAAGAGAAAAGGTGAGAAAACTTTTTACTGTGGTTTTGAAGAAGAAAAACCAAAAAAAAAAGAACAACAATATAAAAAACAACAATGCCAATTACAAAAACAACAACAAAGATCAAATAGCAATAACAACAACAATTCAAGGCACTATCAACATCAAATACAACAATAATATAAACACCATAAACAACAGATTCATATTGTTTTGTTGATTTCGGGACAGGTTGGATAATTGATGTTTACTTGAACAATTTTCAGTCTTCCCTAGGCAAATCTGGTTTCTTTACAAACCGTTTTTGGCGTTGTGCTGTCTTCAGTGCTATTTTTGAATCTTCCACCAACTATTTCGCCGAAATTTGAACGGCTTTTTGTTACTTTCGAGAATAATTTCTATGATTTTATTGAAATTTTTTGCTCTAGCCAATTAGTTTAGATTAGGTTAGGTTCAGGTGGCTGCCCGAGGGCACAATTAGGCCAGCGATATTAAGCCCGTTGTAATACTACGAAAATACGCCATTACCTTTCCTCTTCAAATAATTTCGAAGACCTCAAAAAAGCTACCAGGTCCTTGACGTCATGCTCCACAACCTGGCCCAGATTATCTAGATATGGAGCACCCAGAAAGCGCTGCCGTGCTCCGCTTAGTTCCGGGCAGTTGCAGATGAGGTGAACCACCGGTTCCTCCTCCCCATCGTCTTAACAGCTCTTGTAGCATCGACGATAAGGCGCTCCTAACATTTCTGCATGCCTGCCTATAAAGCAATGGCCAGTTAGTTCCCCCACAAGTGTGGAAATTGTATCCCTACTTAGGTTTTACACGTGAAGGGATATTTTAGGAACCCATTTTGGCCCGGTTTCCTCCGATGTACGACACCCCCAGTGTTTGTAGCCATCTTTGTGTGCTTTTAGCATTAGCTTGCATGTGGACAGGGGCATACCTAAGCGTTCTTGGACTGGACGAATCTGCCTGGTTGTACCCAGCCTAGAGAGTTCATCTGCAATGCAGTTTCCATCGATGTCCCTATGTCCAGGGACCCATGTGAGGTGAACACGGTTCTGTTGCGCCATCTCTTGAAGAGATCGGCGACAGTTTAGTGCTAGTTCAGAATTGAAAGAGTAGGAGCCAAAAGATTTTAGTGCAGTCTGGCTGTCGCTGAAAATAAAGATTTCTTTGCCGACATTCAGCCCAATCACGCAATCCATCGTAGACTGTTTTTTCGGGATTCGTAACATTGCTACGACGGATTGCGTGATTGGGCTGCTTGTTTTAAATATTTTTCGCGTTTCGTAAATTTTCTCCGTTGGCAAGAACTTGTCGTAGAAAATTTCAAATAAACGTCAAAAGTTTACGTTCCGAGTGAATTCAGTGATGCCACTTTACGAATTTCGAATTCACTTATTTCCTTTCGGAGACGTTCGGAAACACGGTCGAATTTCATGATGGCAATTTCGTAACCTTCCCGAAAACACAGTCTACGATGGATTGCGTGATTGGGCTGATTGTGTGTCCCTATCCTAACTGCGGCTACCATGATGGCTGAAACGTCTGCAATGTATACACTGCAGTGGTTGGGTAGTCTGAAGGAGAGCTTGAGGTCAAAGTCCCTTGAGTATACTCCACCTCCAACTCAACCGTTTAGCTTAGAGCCGTCAGTGTATATAGAAATGATGCTGTCCAGTCATCCCTACTGGGAATGTTTATCTTAAAGTTGGTTTCCGCAACTGCTGTGATCCCACAGCGATCCGTGCTAGGAGATAGAAAACTGTATTTGTTTAGTATACTAGAGTGTCCTGTGGTCTTTTTGTTCCAAGACGACAACTCCCTTAGGCACAGGGCTGACTAACCAATTAAAAACTATCCAATTTTAAATTTTTTTTTAAATTTAATACGCCTAAACGGTTCAGGGTGTATTCGTAATTCTGAGTATAAAGTTTTGGTATAATCGACTTGAACTACACTCAGAAAAAAATATCTCCCGATTGATGAAAAATGGAAATGAAAAGGCACTTAAGAAATTTTTCCCTCATTCTCATGTCCAAATTTTTTCAAAATGAGGAAAAATTCTTTAAATTGAGGAATTTTTCCTTATTTTGAAAAAATGTTGGCCATGCGAAGAGGAAAAAATTTCTTAAGTGCCAACGGTTTCCAAAATTGTAAAATTCATGTGAATATTCTAATTATCTCGACCCGCGCCGAACCTATTAAATTTTTTTTTTTCGTTTGTTACAGTGTCACTTACTTACTTACTTAATTGGTACTTAACCGTTTAAACGGTGATGGCCGTCCAACAAGGCGCGCCAATCGCTCCTTCTCTCTGCCTGCCGGCGCCAAGTGTCCCGGTGTCCTTAATTAAGTGTTAGGTTGCAAGTGTCTAGCTCAGTGAGAAGCTCCTTAAAAATCTATTGAAAGATTCCACATGCCCTATAGAGATTTTTTTAAATATCTCGATCCTTGCCCAATCTGCAAGAGTTTTTTTTACCGAATGCTACAATATTTCATGGTTCTAAGCAATGTGCACAATTTCAGATCCATAGGTTATGGGTAAGTTACATAAAAAGCGATCTCAATATTCCAAATTTCGCACGACTTTTTCAAGTATCTCGATACAGGTGCCACATCGCGTACAATTTTTCTCCTTTTGTTGCATTGCCACGATGCTCTAAGTGTAAAGTTTCAAGTTTTTAGCTCTATTAGAAGCTACTTAAAAATATATCGCCTGATTTATGGCATGTCCTGCCCTATTTTATATCCTTAATATTACATTTTAATAGACCTCTTAACTTCTGTTTAAAGTTTCAAGACTCTAGGTCGTAGAGCTTACGATTTCTTCTCGTATCTCGAAGTACTCGTAAATCTCGCGAGCTTCTCGACATAAACTTAATTGCTGTATGGACAGTATTTATACACTTGGTTTTTTTACTTGTGAATTTTTTGTTGATTATATTGCTTTCCAATGAAATTTAACTCAAAACACATTTATGATACATATAATTTTGTTCACAATATTTTATTTTTTTAACGAGAGATCGAGAACAAGGCTTCTCGCGAGATTCTCGAATCTCGAAATACTCGTAATACTCGCGAGCTTCTCTAGTTTCAGTTCAGTCGCTGCATTGGCAGTATTCTATACATTTCGGTGTTTTTAGTTGTGATTTTGTGGAAATTTCGCTTGTGCTCGAGAAGAAATCATAAGCTCTATATAAAACAGCCCATCAGCCATATCGTCGATGAAATTGAATGCCGAGAAGCTCGCGAGCCTTACGAGGCATTCGAGATTCGAGAATCTCGCGAAAAGGCGAGACTCGCGAAAATCTCTTCTCGAACTTGTAAGCTCTACTAGGTCCCAGGAAACTTACTCAAAAAAGTATTGTAAGATTCCCCAGTTTCGTACCAAAAATTGCGTACAAACACGAAACGGACCTAAATTAAAGGAAGTAATAAAAAACTCTTTTTGAATCTAAAGTTAAATTTTAAATAAAATTTTAAAAAACTATTTTTTGGCGAAATTATTTTAGGCCTATTCTTTAAGGTCTTTTGTGTTAAAAACGAAAGACGCTACAATCATTTACTTAGCATAGCGGTAAAACTTAGCATATGTATGTGACTTTGGCGTTCAGGAATTTTGAAAAAGACACTGACTATATATTAGGACCCATCTTAGCTAACAAGCGCAGAAAAATAAAACGCTTAATTAGTTCATGTTTAGTTGTTGTTTTAGCAAACTTCAAATAACGACAATTTATGTATGACAAGATTAGGAAAAATACCACGCCCGAAAAATTGAAAGTACCTTTTAACAAAAAAAAGAAATTGCATCAATCTCATTGCTGCCAAATAAGTCATGGAATGTGCGGCAGGTACCGATAATTGCAACAATTTACTATACAAATACGCATACAAACGAATAAATTGGAAACAAGTTTCGAGTGGAAAAATATAGGGCAACCGCATTTAAGCCACAGTGAACTATAAAATATATATAAACAAATTTTAATAAAAAACATAATAATAAGAAGTTCCAAGCACTTGTTGAAAAAGAGGGCGTATTGTGTTCGAATTTATGATACATATTTTGCCTTAAGCAGCGTCTGTTGCAGGGCAACTTTTTCTTTTTTTTCAAATTTATTTTTTTCCTCTTTTTGTTTATCTTTTAAAGTCATTTATTTCGTTTATTTTTATTTTTGCATCGTTTGTTATTTATACCAGAGTGGAGGGTAAAGCATTAATGCACCAGCCTTCACTCACATTTGAGTGGCAATGCAAAAGATACACATAAGCCTCACGCAGCTATAGTTGTAGTTAAACTGGAAAATATTACTAAAAAGAAAGATGGGTCCGGGATCGAAATCCATTTTTTAAATCGCATTAGCTCTGCAAGGTTGAATTGGATTAATAAGACATGCGAACCATGAGCCAAGCATAATCATTAGATCCATAATTTATAAAATGTAACGAATTTAGGGAAATCCTACTTATTTTACACCTTCTTCTAACGTTCGAATCGCTAAATTGTCGAATAAATAACTCCAATATTCAGTAATGCAAAATGGTCTTTATTAGACTACTTTGAGAGTACTTCACAATAACTCTTACTTCACAACTAATTGCGTGGTTAAATCAAACTGCTTGCTGACTACTCAGCTTGCGCTGCTTTTATACTCTCTGTTGCCTTGTCCGCATATTTCTCCAAATGTCGTTTCTCCTTCTAGAATCTCCTACTTGGTTACCAGCTATATGCGTGTGTGTATATGTGAGTACTATTGTGGCTGATGATTACATGTGTTTATGAGTATCTTTCCGTTGCCTTGTATGTATGTGTGTAGATGATGATTGATTGTTTACGTACATACGAGTGGCTGCTTAGTATCGGCTTAGTGATGATAGTATCGCTTAGTGATGGTAATATTCGTCACAATAGATTTATACGAATGGTTTGACAGAATCATATTTATCGTTTGAGTGAAAATGGTTTGCTATCCGTGATCGTATAACACTATACGGGCCCTGGGAGTTAAAATATTTTCAGCTCCATCTGAGCGCACACAAATTGTTCTTCACTCATTTGAGTGGAGCATAGAAAACTTCCAATATTTTTTTTTCCACTCAGCAAGAATATAAAGAATAACATAGAATAACATCACTGCAATCACTTTTTTATTCGTAGTGGAGAAAGGCAACACTTTTACTAAGCTGAAAATTTTTTTACAATGAAATGTATAGTACAATCAAAATTTAGTGCACTACCCCCAACTATGATTTATACCTCGCATATGTTGCATGAAAACGAGTCACAATGTTGTGTTGCATTTGATATCTTAGAGTGCCACAAAATGCGTGCTGGTAAACAATGTAGTGCAGTGCAATGGGGGTATTCATATACATGCATACATAACTAGTCCATATTTGTGTAACAAATTTTGTAGTTTCCAGAAAAAAATGTGGGCCTTATATAATGCTTATTTCATATGGCCAAAGAGCGTATGGCATCAGGCATTAATTCTATAAGAAATATTTGTTGTATGACATATTTCTCATAATAATCCTTATTTTTACTTCCTTTATATTAGGTCGGTTGAATGTTTGTCCGCTTTTCATACAAATCTTGCAATCGATTTTTAAGTAACTTCTCATTGAGCTACAAACGTGAGACTTTAAACATAGGTTAGAACACCGTAACAATGCAACAAAGGCGAAAAAATTCCCTTAGGTGGCGCACGGATCGAATAATTAGATAAGAATTTGAACATTTTCAAACCAGCTTTTAAGTAACTTCTCAATGAGCTAGAGCCTTGAAATTTCAAACTTAATTCAGAGCTCGATGACAGCCGATGACACGATACAAAAATATTCGCTAGGGGGCGCACGGGATGAGATATTTAGAAAAATCGTACTAAACGGAGGGAATTTTGGATTTATTTTTATGTAAGTTCTCATTGAGCTACATCTGTAAAACTTCACAGATAGGATAAGACGCCGAGAAAATTTAAGAAAAGGGGGAAAAATTCCGTTAGGTGGCGCTCGAATCGATAAGAATTTAGAAATTTGGTGTTTTGAGGTCGGTTTTTAAGTAACTTCTCATTGAGCTACAAACATGAAACCTCAGAGACAGGTTAAGACACCGTGGCAAAGGAACAAAAGGAGAAAAGATTCCTTTAGGTGGCGCATGGATAGAAAAAACTAGATAATAATTTGGAAATTTGAAACCTGTTTTAAATAACGGCTCGATGACCTAGAGGCTAAAAATTTAAAGCTTAATTCAGAGGTAGATGACAGCGGATGACACAATACAGAAAGCTTCGCTAGGGGGCACACGGACTGAGATATTTAGAAAGAATCAAACGGAACGAAGGAAATTTTGGGATTGATTTTTATATAAGTTCTCAAGCGTAAAACTTAACAGATAGGTTAAGACACCGAGGAGATGTAAGAAAAGAAGAAAATAAAAAAATTGTAACCACTTCCTTTATATAAATGGACAAAAATCAGCAAAAAATGTCTCCTTATATAAAAACATATTCTTGTTAAACTTTGATTTTTAAATTTTGTCATAGAAATTGCAAAAACTTTCCAATCCAATTAATGTGGGCTCCACTTTTATATTTTTACTTCTCATAAATATTTTTGATTTTTGTCCATTTATATAAAGAAAGTGCTTAAAATTTTTTTATTTTAAGATCGCGGGTTCGAATCGAGCTCAAGGCCTAACAATAATTTTTTATCATTATTATTGTTATGATAAATTATTTCTTAATTGAAAAAATTTTTATATTAGAATAGAAGAAAGAAAAAGTTTAGACAACTGCCAAAGCTCGTTGTATAGATCCATTTCGGGAACTGCTAAATTCCTTCATCGGCAACGTTTAGGCGCCGCTGCTATAACAATCCTTACATATGAGGCTTAATGTTTAGCGCATCAGGCCATTAATGCACTTTGCAAGTTTCTACTTCACGGGTCAACACAAAATTTGACTTCGACTTCAAAGCATTAAATTTTAATTCTTTAGGTCGTAATTTGACGAAAAAAAAAAATGGCATGAAAAAGTTTGCTTTCCTATTAGTCTAAGAGCCCCTGACTGCCAGACCTTTATCATTTTATAAAAGTTGAATTTTCGTCAGTGCATACTTCCAACTGAAGTAGGATCGTTGGTCTAGTATAAAACTTGAGTCATAATGGATTTAAAAGATATCGTGCAAAAATTTAGCAGAAAAATAGACCTTTCTTTCGTCATTTTATAAACACTGATTTTCATATACATATGATCTTCGTCACGATATAAGAAGCCACTAGCCTTATTGCCAGAGACTTTCCATAGTGGCTTTGTCCAGTCAGACACTTGTCGTAATGCAAAACTGTACTTTTTCATAAAATGAAAGCTGAAAGTTTTTTACGGCAAACAAAAGTTCAAAAGTTTTTTAAGGTTTTGTATTCGAATTTCAGAATAAAATTTCTTCAATGTTCTTTGAAGTTTAAAAGAATTAAAAGTGTCTGGCTAATCAAAGCCACTACGGAAAGTGTCTGGCAATGAGGTTAGTGGCTTCTTATATCGTGACGAAGACCTATATGAAAACCAGTCTTTATAAAATGACGAAATAAAGGCCTATTTTTCTGCAAAATTTTTGCACGATATCTGTTAAAGCTACCATGACTCAAGTTTTAAAATGGACCAACGATCCTGCTTCAGTTGGAATTATGCACTGACGAAATTTCAACTTTTATAAAATGGCAGAGATCTATCCGTCACGGATTCTTACTCTATATTTAGGAAACAGCTTGAACGAAATTTTTCAAAATCTGTGGTTTTAATTTTTACTTGAAAATTAAACAATTCAAATAAATATTTTTATTAAGTTTTAATATCGAAATAATTTACAAAGAAGTGGAAAATGATTTAAAAGTATACACCTTTACTTTTTCTTTTATGTTCATAGGTACTATCCCTCAATAACCCCCAAATATAGTCTCCCATAATGGTTTCATTATAGTGGCCTTGATAACGTTCTTCGAAGAAGAGCCTTAAAGCTCTGCTTTACTTTTTGGAAAATTTAAATCTCTAATGATGTTTTGGTTGTTCTTTTGTCGGTAAAAACTGCTTATCGGCATTGCTTTTATAAGAACTAAGAGATGAGCCACTCCTGCGATCATTTTTTCGGTGGCTCTGGTACTGGTCGTGTCAGATCGTGTGGGACTGGAACAGCAGAAGATTCAAGATTAGAACATTCGATCGGTTTTGCATTTTTACCTCTACGTCTTTTACTCGGATTCGCAATGCAAAAGTAGCAGTCTTTAACGTGGTCTTTTGGTTCTCGCCAGATTCTTGTTTTGCAAATTTCATAGATCACCTCGATACCAACCTAAAATATGGAAAGAGAAATCAATATGTCTACTTTATTTAATTTACTATTTAAATAAAATTTGCTTACCTTTCTCACATCTTTTACAA
Source organism: Eurosta solidaginis (assembly GCF_040869045.1). Taxonomy (NCBI): domain Eukaryota; kingdom Metazoa; phylum Arthropoda; class Insecta; order Diptera; family Tephritidae; genus Eurosta; species Eurosta solidaginis. The sequence goes on from NC_090321.1 coordinate 239,853,249, forward strand.
TAACTACAAGCAACATGTGGAACCCATGTCTTGCCTTGATTCCAAACAGGGCAGCCAAAATATGCTTCATAGAGGATGAGAGATGTATTTAATTCATATTTTATATCTCGAATTTTAATAAATTGCCCACATATATAACAAAAAGCATCAGGTTCATATTTACACTTTCGCGACGACATTTTAGGTTATTTTAGATTTGTACAAAACACCTGACTGTTGTTTAGTTATCATTCTAGCGCCATGAGTATTGTTACTATAACTAGTACAAAAGCAAACTTTATACCGAAAAAAGGTATTTTTTTTTTTGTAGAGTCGTGTTTGTAACTGCATAAATAAAATCAGGATGGAATAGGACTTACAATAAGTCACTATCTGACTTTAAATTCCTTTATTAATTTTTATTCCAAAACATTAGATAAGTATTGATTGGTAATTCAGATTCGAAGATTCATTTTCAGTGGTTCCGCCAGCCCAGAAAGCGTATATCAGGTATGAATATGGTATCTTCAAAAATTTATTTGCCGGAGGTGGCTTGGAGTCGGCGTGAAACACGTAGCTCCATCCAATGTATAGGAAAGATAAAAAAACGACTCAGACAGCGAGTAAAATAGCAATTACTTTTTTTATAGGTCCTTTGAAAGGACAAAAAGTATATTTACTCGTTGAAAATATTTTTATCAACGTTTAAAAATATTACGAAAATCCATCAAATATAGATAGGTTTAATTTTTCATGTATCCCCTTTAAATTTAGGCAATGTTTATTTCTTTACTTGCCTTAGGGATAAGACTTATTTGTACCCTAAATAAGGCGTATGATGTACTATATTTACCTTGTTCTAAGGTTTATCTTTTAAGAGTGAAACCAGTATTCCTTATTGCTTACAACTGCTTTTGACAGTTTTTGCTGGGTAAGTAGATCAACAATAACAAAAGTGGCCACACATACTTGGGCAGACGGTGTGGTGAATGGCGACATACTTTCAAAGCTTGCCTATCAACAAACCACTTAAAAGAGCTGCGACAAGGTTTGGCGCTTAGACTGTGCAATATTGTTGATAATGCGGGTTAAGCTGAAACTTGAATAGGCGATGGCATGCTTTCAAAATAACGGAGTATGCCGCCGTAAACAACAAATGCTTTTGTGCGCATGCCACATATTATGATGCCAAAAACAGTGAAACCTCTACGAGATAGACGCTCCAATAAGCACACATTTTTCGGACGCAGTTTATCTGAGAACCAGCTTTAGTAAAAACAACAAAACCTAGAGGAGAATTAAGCAAGCGCTGTTTTGCACTTAGTAGGCATTTAAGAGTTAAGTCTCCCGGCAAACGAAAGCCGACGATTATAACAGAATATTTACCGATGAGCTGTATGATGTTTAAGTAGATATTGAGTTGGGTCAACTAAAGCCCTGTGGTAGCGTTAACTAGACCATATTGTACGAATGGGAACACACCTATAGGAGCAGAGAAAAAGGCCGGCTCCAATACGTTAAAGGGTCAAATGGAAAATGATCTACCATACCGTAGAATATCCTTTTTGGTGCCAGGTACAACAAAAAAGAGTGACTAGCGCGTTTTGTTAGACGGCAAACAATTTTTCACAAATTTCTTAAGAACATTGGGTGCTCAAAAGGGTTGGTTGGTTGGTTGTGCTGTTCGGCTGGCAAGACCAGGCCCCATTATGATGCACTTTCTGGTGGAATTGATTAATTATTATGTGTATTAAATGACTTTAGCCTGAGCATGATTTTACTCAAATCATTTGGCTTCATCACTAGATCTGTTGATAATATGTGTGCAGCATTTTGATACCGCTCTATCTCGAGAAAAAGGATGGCCGTGTCCTTGCAACCCTTTAAACTGCAACTCCTTCACCAATCGTTGAAGGGGACTCCCATTAATTCCGCGTGTAGGCCATGTGGCTAGTGTCTAGGAATTGTGGCTGTGACCCTAAATCTCCTGATAGGCTGCCAATTTCTTATGCTGGTTTCCTTGAGGTAATCATGTCTCTTCTATTGATGTAAATGGCGGATGCTCTGTGACTGCCTCAGTGATGTCTAACGATACGCCGGCCTTATAATCGACACACGCAAATTCTTTTTTATTTATTACACTAGGCGTTGTCCTGCCTAAAATTGGCTTGCCTACATTCAAAAAGTTGTCCATCCTCACTTACATATCACTCCCTCCGCCCTACTCTTCTTCTTTATCTTTCAATTCGCCTTTGCATTCCTATCCTCCCATACCTTTTGAAAGGGTGCTACTCCATCTTCCTCGACTACCAATCAACTACTATGCTCTCTCCCATTGCCACTCTTGCATCTGCTCACGCTTCCACCCATAAAGATAAAAGCAAAAAACAAAGATAAAGATTAATGTTAAGGTATGGATAAAGATAAGGATAGAGATAAATATAAACATAAACGTAAACATAATGATAAAGATAAAAATTAAGACTAAAATAAAGATAAAGATAAATATAAAGATAAAGATAAAGGTGAAGATGAAGATAAATATTAAGTTAAAGATAAAGATAAAGATAAAGATAAAGATAAAGGTAAAGATATAGATAAAAATAAACATAAAGATAAATATAAAGATAAAGATAAAGATAAAGGTAAAGATGAAGATGAATGTAAATATTAAGTTAAAGATAAAGATAAAGGTAAAGGTAAAGATAAAGATAAAGATGAAGATGAAGATAAAGATAAAGATAAAGACAAAGATGAAGATAAAGATGAAGATAAAGGGGAAGATGAAGATGAAGATAAATATTAAGATAAAATAAAGATAAAGATAAATCCAAAGATAAAGATAAAGATAAATATAAAGATAAAGATAAAGACAAATATAAAGATAAAGATAAAGATTGAGATAAAGACAAAGATAAAAATATAAATATAAATATAGATAGATATAGATATAAAGATAAAGATAAGGACATAGATGAAGAAGAAGATACAGATAAATACAGAGATAGAGATAGAGGTGGCGATAGAGGTAGAAATAGAGCTAAATGAAGATCTGAGAGCAGGGGGAGAAGAATAAGGAGAAAGAAAAAACTGAAAAACAAAAGAGAAGAGGGAGAGTACGAGAAACCTTTTGACAATTTATTTTAACTTATAAGCCACTGCCAAATATGCAATATATATTGTACTATTTTAAGTAGATTACAATTAGAGTTAGCTTTTGGAGGTGCTCACTATACATGCATAGCTACAAATATGCAAATATATTTTAAAACATTTAGTTTTTTCTTTTCGCCTATTTTTTGCAATTTAAGACGTTAGGCATTCAATTAAACTATACTTAGGTGCGTATAGCATTTAGTAGATGTAAATATGTGGAGAATATAGTTTCCATTCCCCAAATATGCAAATACTTACTTAGACTTATAAATATTTTCCACAAATACATGAAGAATTTATATGCAGTATTAACATAACGGTAACCAGCTTAACTACATAAATGTTGCCTGAACTAAAGTTACTACTTTCAATTAAACAATAATACTTACGACTAATGAGTGTCTTCAAAACTTAGCAAGGCAGCTACGTGTATATCCTCCTACTGCACTGAAATCTTCCTCGGCATGATTTGGTCACCACAAATAAACCATTACCCTTCTTTGTATTTCACAATGCACTTCTGTGGCATTTTATTGTTGTATAATAAACGTTATAACATACTGCTCTGCTTTACATATTAAATGTCTTTTAAGACCACAACAAAAAGTGAATACAATAACAAAGTGACATTATGAAATATGTGTGCCTTAAGTCCAATTACGTAATTTAATTATAAATTTAGTGCAAATTCAGTGTTGATTTTATAGCTACTTACATATTACAATGGGCCCATTGGTGGCCTAAGTAGTGAGCTGTTACCATAGTGTCCAGCTCAGCCCTCGCAACCTACATATGTTTTAGCTGAAAGTGAATGTATGTACATTAGACTGGGTCGATTTATTAACCGATATCGCGCCATCGATAGGATTTGGGCTCAGGAAAAAAAGTTCCACTACGCATACCCAAAAAAATAAATTTGGGGCCTGCGAAATTTCATTTTTTTGACTTTTTTTCGATTTTGATTTTTAAGGTTTTTTTCATGAGCTACTAAAAAATTTTTCATTTGGTTGTAAAATTTTCATGTCCGATCCAAAAAATGTCCTCTAAAACAGTAACAGTTTTTAAAAAAAAAAAAAAAAATATGAACAGTTGTAGGTTATGAAAAAAACCTTAAAAATCAAAGTCGAAAAAAAGTAAAAAAAAATGTAATTTCTCAGTCTCGAAAATTATTTTTTTAGGTATGCATAGTGGAACTTTTTTTCCTGAGCCCAAATCCTACCGAAAATCGATGGCGCGATATCGGTTAACTTTCGTCCATATAAATCGACCCACCCTAATGTACATACTACATACACACTTATATGTATATGTCTATATCTTTACACTTTTCAAGATATATCTTGTTTTATTTATATTTTATATTAATGTTAGCAATGACTATAACTGTGACGATGGCTTTAATTACGAGTACTAAGTAAATGTGTATCATTCGTATTGTGGATATTGGTCACTGGGCAGTGGACAACTCTTATTGCTACACTTTTTTCCAGCAGATGCTCACTTCATTTCTTCACTCTCCTCATATACGTAATGCAATACTTTATGTAAATACATATAAAAATAATTCATATAAATTACAAAAGTTAACCACCGAAGGCGCAAATAAAAATATAAAATAGTTTTTTTTTGTTTCCCATGAAAAATAGGTAAAGTTTACACAAATATTTTCCGTGCAGATGCAATTTATTTGAAAACGGTTTTGAACCGTGTAGAAAGTAAAAATGCAGATAAACAAACTTTTATTCCTTTTTTGTTAAGTGCTTCAGAAAAAACTATTTACGGACTTCTAATTTTTTAATCAGAAAGAAATTATTAATCTGGACTTTTAATTTTTAAGGACAGAATAAAAGTCCGACCACATGACTGTGGAACGGCTCATCCAAATTTTTAAAGTGTTTCTACAGGTTTCAAATTTAGATATTCAAGAGAATCGAGTGCTAAAAAATTCATTTCATTTGGATGAGCCGTTCCTTAGTTATGGGGTTGGACTTTTATTCTGTCCTTAGAAATTAAAAGTCCGGATTTAACTTTAATTTTCGGAATTATAAAATAAAAGTCAGGATTTTACTATTATTGGTGGAATTTTTTGAAAAAAAGCTGAATAATTCATCATGAAATTGCTATGGGTATCGTCGGAATCCCATAAGCTTTAACATAGGACAATTTTTTGACCTGGACTTTTTGGACTCAAAAGCAAAAATAACTATTGAAATGAGTCCCGGAAAAAATAGCAGTCTAGTTAATATGATTTTGGAGTAATGGAGAGATTGTTTCTTTCCACGCTCCCATACTATTCCACAAATTAGTGACGAACTTGATGATCTGGCTTCTTTGCTCAAGGTATGAGGGAATTCAGAATGTAAGCGTAATCGTAGGTTTTGGATGTGATATGCTGTAAGGGGTAATATAAAAATGTTAGTGTAAGCGGGGTGTATGGCATTGGTATGCTGTATGGAGGTATACAGAATGTAAGCGTAAGTGTAGTCACTACTCTGTAGCATAATATTGAAACAAATATACGTAGTAGAGTTGATATGAGCGAAGTAAGATAGTAAATAAAGCCAACACAAAGCAAAGAAATAAAAGAAGTGAAAAGAAAAGTAAAGAAAAGAGAAAACATGGAGGGGAGGGGAAAAGGGGAAAGAAAAGCTTAGTAGTCAATACCGAAGCCGGAACTGAAACCGGACGGTATTGCATCAGTTTGTTATCGACGGGCCGTATTTTGTATTTCTTATTGGCGAGTTGTCGGTTTTCTGTACAATTGTTATCGAATTCTTATCAGAATGCTACCAATTTGTAATCGGTGTGTCACCCATTTCTTATCGACGACTCATTGGCTTGTTATGAAACAGATAGCGACAAAACTTTAATAAAAAAGGACGTGTGGCACTCGGGGACTGCCGCGGTAAAGCTATTGCATATTATCAACTTATGCAATTATAATATTTATGCAACATTTTGTTTTCTTTGATATTAATTCAAGTTTTGTCTTTGATATTAATTCAAGTTACACTTTTTAAGCGTGGTGACCGATAAGAAAACACATTTTTTACTTTTATTGAATAAATGAGAAGTTAATATTGGTTAAACAATTTTTATTATTTTCTTACAAGATATGTACATACATAGGTTATTCAGGAAGATTTATAATTGAAATTATAGGTTTATGGTAACTGAAATAGGAAACATACGTTTGAGACTTGATATCCTCTAAATATCTTGAAAATACCACGTCAATGGTGGCCCCATATTTTGTTGTGGTTTCTTTTGGATCATTATTTATTTTCAAATTGAATTTTTCAAAAAGAAAACTTGTCAACCGCTCTGATTATTTATCAGCGAAATTGATGTTGAAATCGTCGGCCAAGACAAGTGGAAATTTATTACCATTTGTACCAAGTATTTTTGCCCCTTCTTCAGAGTACTCCAGTAAAGTGCGATGAATAAAATGCTCTACCTCGTCCAATTTTGGATTCGGAGAAATGTAAATTTCTACCATGACAATGTGTAGACCATTTCTAAGTTTGCATAAGCACGCACAAATATCTCCAACAAATGAGCGCCTAACATTAACATCGCTAACGTGTGCAATATTTATTTCAATATTCGGAGTCATAATATTGGTAACCTTATTGTTATTTTGGTAAATATCTACACCACCCTTTGGAGCAGTATCTCGTTTGAATTGAACTATACATTTGAAATTAGGTATTTCAATCGGATTATCATGCGTAATGCAAGTTTCGGTAAGAAGTAAGATATTTGTTTGTCTCGCAACTGAATCTTGTAAATCGTATTTGTGACTATTTAGACTTTGGCAATTGAAAGTCATTATTGAAGTGCCATTTCTATTACTAATGAAATCTAAGACACTTTAACTTTAACTTATACTTTACCTTTAACTTTAACTTTAACTTTGGCTTTAACTTTAACTTTAACCTTAACTTTAACTTTCACTTTAACTTTAACGTTAACTTTAACTTTAACATTAACTTTAACCTTAACTTTAACTTTAACTTACACTTTAACTTTAACTTTAATTTTAATTTTAACTTTAACTTTATTTTTAACTTTAACTTTAACTTTCACTTTAACTTTAACATTCACTTTAACTTTAACTTTATTTTTAACTTTAACTTTAACTTTGGCTTTAACTTTAACTTTAACCTTAACTTTAACTTTCACTTTAACTTTAACTTTGGCTTTAACTTTAACTTTAACCTTAACTTTAACGTTAACTTTAACTTTAACATTAACTTTAACATTAACTTTAACCTTAACTTTAACTTTAACTTACACTTTAACTTTATTTTTAATTTTAACTTTAACTTTATTTTTAACTTTAACTTTCACTTTAACTTTAACTTTAACATTCACTTTAACTTTGACTTTAACTTCCACTTTAAATTTAAATTTAACTTTAACTTTAACTTTATGATAGAGATCCAATTTTATGTATTTGGCCTGGTGCTAACAACGAACCTTTTCGAACCTTTTTTGACAAATATCAGTTACGGTTTTTTTTTGATTAAGTCGCCAAGCCCGCGATAAAATCTATGCAATAGCTTAAAAATCGATGTCTCATCTGTAATGCGTCGAGAACAAAGTCTGGTTTCATTTTCGGCTTCTATATTGACTATTATTATAAGACAAAAAGCATAAAGTTATTTGTTTCTAGTAAAGTTACCTCTGTTGTAATTTAACTTCAACCCAACATGAGATCGAGTACTTGGTACGCTTATATTTTTTTTTATGAATAATAATAATAGTAAACTCGCGCTATAAACCTCCTGCTCTCATAATTTGCGTCATACCACTTGAATGTTTTCCTACAGATTGGCGGGATTAGACCTACATGTTTTTTGCGGACTACGTACGGAATTTCCACTGAGGGGATTTTCATGGCAAAAATACTTTTTTTTTTTTTTTTTTTTTTTGTGTTTCGTGGAAGGAGGAAATGCTTTATGCACTGACCGGGATATTTAAGCCTCACTGCGAGACTCTCCGAGTGTAGGACTCCCTTCTGCCATGAAGGCCTACCCACTAAAACCTAACCTCCCACGGCCCGCGCAAATCCCCGTACCTGGGACCGCGTTTAGCATTACTTCGGGTACGGGTGCGCGCTACGTGAGCTCTATGGCTACTCTCACGCTAATGGGCTAGGCATCCGTCTTCTCGTTTACTGGTAAGTATATGCCTCACATATGTGCTGACCGTATCCCATCTGTCTCTTCGACAGGTCATGTTATTAATGACACTGCCCGGGGATAGGTCGCCAAGTACCTCTTCTACCCTCCTTCGCTGATGGGAGAAGTGCCTGCATTCGAAGAAGGTGTGGCGTACATCGTCTATTTCCCCACAGTACAGACAGCTCGGGCTATCAACCTTACCCATTCTGTGTAGGTATTTGCGGAAGTAACCATGTCCCGTTAGAAACTGGGTCAGGTAAAAGTCTACCTCTCCGTGCGGTCGCTTCAACCATGGATCAAGTTCAGGGATTAGTTCCCTAGTCCACTTTCCTACGATGCTGTTGCTCCACTGATCTTGCCAACGTCGGATCGATTCTTCTCGCGCCTGCTTGGCAACAGCAGCTCTACTTGCTTGCGATCCGTTGTCATATATTGTTTTTCTTTCCTCAACGAGAAGATATATCGGTATGGTTCCCGCAACGACCAGGACAGCTTCAGCTGAGACCGTGCGGTAAGCCGAAGATATTCGCAGCGCCCCTCTGCGTTGGACCGAGGTGAGGGCGACTCGGTTCTTCCGGTATTTCATTGCGTCCGCCCAGATTTCTGCACCATATAAGAGTATAGAATCCGAGGCTGATGCAAGCAACTTCCTTGTGCATGGTTTTGGGCCACCTGTGTTTGCCATTAATCTACTCAACTGCGCTATTATGCGCGCAGCTCTTTCGCAGGTCCCTCGTATGTGATCCGAGAAGTTGAGTTTGCTGTCTAACCTCACTCCCAGATATTTCGCTGAAGCGAGTGTTTCTATTCGCTGGTCCCCAACCATCATGTTCCTGGTAGTGGCAAAAATACTTAACTAAAAACCACTACCAAGTGGCGCCCCCCCATTTAGAAAAACTTTTTTAAAGTATTTTAATGTTACTTAAAAGTAGTACCTTCGGTGTAGGAGGCGCGCGGAATTCTTAAGCTTCTTCATTGCCTTGGTTGGGAGAAAAGTGAAATATTTTGTTTGAAAACAAAATTATACAAAAAACGCTCACTATTTCTTATTTTTTTGGGAAGCAAAAGGAAACTGTACGATGGCCAAGTCAGGAATCGGGTTCGGCAACCATGGATGGAGAGAGGAGGAATAGAAGGAGGAAGAGGAGTGGGAGAGGTAAATGGTGATGACGATGGCGATGGAGTTGGGTAAGAAAAAGTAGGGGAAAAGGGGAAAGAAAAAGAGAATGAGGAGGAAAATAAAAATTAAACGAGTTCATTATAGTTGGTTTCAATTCTCCAGCATTTCTGTGGAAAAAGTTATCGCACTGTCAAACAATACCCCGACATTCTCTATAATGCAACGATATTCCGTCAGCCCTTGTCAAATGTTGTTTGGAGACAAAACTGTTTTTGGCGTATGCCATCTTCAGTATCAATTTCCAGCAAAACAAAATGAAAAAAAAAAACAAATTATACATATATTTAATACTAGTAGGGTACCCGACGTTGTTCGGGATGCGTATTTATATTAAAGTGGCCCTTATTTTTTTTTTTTTTTTATTTAGTGTATGTATACGACAACCAATCGCACACCTACCAAAGCATCGCAGTACACACGAAAACTTTGCGCCACCTGTCAGCGAATAGATAAACCGAATTGCACCAGAAGGTTTGATTACGCGTGTAAAAGGTTTAAAATTCCCTTCTGGATTACAGGCTATCCATCTGTGAAAGTCTCATATAAATCCATTTGTTAGTTTCCGAGATTATCGATATCATACAGACAAACAGACAAACAAAAAAAAGTGGTGCCGATGGATTCTACGACATTCCAAACGTCAAGTACACTCATTTTTTTTTAGAAATCTTGGATGTACAGACACGATTTTCTAGAGATTTATTATAGTATAGATAGATTAGAAGAAGATAGATTTTCTTCGTTTTTCAAAAAAAAAAATCCTTAACACGCGATTTTAATGAAATAAGTTCTAGATTCCCTTCTGGATTACAGGCTATCCATCTGTGAAAGTCTCATAAAAATCCATTCGTTAGTTTCCGAGATTATCGATATCATACAGACAAACAGACAAACAGAAAAAAGTGGTGCCGGTGGATTCTACGACATTCCAAACGTCAAGTACACTCATTTTAATTTTAGAAATCTTGGATGTACAGACACGATTTTCTAGAGTTTTATTATAGTATAGATTTGGGAAAACAACTATGAAATATTAACAAAAAAGTTCCTCAATAAAAAAAATTACAAAATTTAGTATTTGAAAACAGAAGAAAGAAAGCATAAAGCAAGTCACCGAGCACAACAAACTCGCTTTCCTCGTCGCCCCTCTTCGCCAAGTAACGAGTCCAGCTACAAAAATATTTTCTGAGGTTTCCGATTCCTGTGAGAAAAGCATACACAAATGTAGAGAACAATAATTGGTATATTCACATCATCATGACTATCAATTTATCTGTTTAAGAAATATTTCTGTTCAGTGGTTTTGAACTCAAACTTTTCGAACGTGTCGTATCGTGTTATACGATTCGTGATCGAAATAAATTTTTTTAAATCGCAGTAGCTCTGCAACAGGAAGTCGAATTAAATGAATATGAGAAATACTGGCTACGAGCACTCATAAGATCCATATTTTAACGAATAGTTTGACAAATGCATGTTTATCGTTTGAGAGAAATGGCTTTTTCATACGTCGTCGTATAACACGATACAGGACCTGATCCAATTTCTCGAAAAAGTTGTATGAAAATCTAGTACTGTGTGTGCGCCTTGGTTCCAGGAATGCGAGGGCGAAGTACTGAAAAGCAATGTAATATCCGACGATGTTAAAATATTTTGGGTAACTTTTAACCACGTTGTCTATGTGAACCAAATTTAAAAAATTCAATTATAAAGTTTATACATTTTTTGAAATTGGACAACGGAAAGCTATTTTTTTACTCAGTTGCCGTATTCTGTTTTACGATGCGTGATCGAACTCAATTTTTTAAATCGTGATAGGCTACAAGTCCTTATAAGATTCATACTGTACTATCATTTTTACAAAAAGCTTGGCAGATTCATATTTATCGTTTGAGGGAAATTGGTTTTCGATAACTGATGGTATAAAACAATACGGGCCCAGAATTAGTTCCTCATGTGTGGTTAAACTCATAAATGTGTGACAAATTTTCAAATTACCTCTTGAGTTAAAATGATAACTTGCCGTCTACAAGTGGACCTTATAAACAATTACACGCTCGAGCTTATAGTGAGGGGTTCAAGGGGTTGATAAGTGCAATAACAAGCTTCATAGTTTAGAGCTTCCGCAACTCAATTGTCAACCACACCTGAGCGAGAGGAATCGTGTTACAAATACGAATGTATTATACACATATGTGTAGTAGCCGAGGCTCTGGCGACCCTAATTTCCTTATGGAAGTAGGGGGTGGAGGCGGGATAGCCAAGAAGGTTTAATGTGGTCACATTTATCATTGCAGAAATGTTTGGGCTAGTACGTCAATGACCCTTGTTACCGAAACGAACCGGATCTCTATCCGGCAAAGGACCACTAACATCGATGAAACTCCCCAAAACCGTCGGGAAGTGTCTTTATCGTTAATATAACAACAACAACCTTATAGTGAGTGTATACGTGTAGTGATCATCTATTATAATAACCAAGTTATATAATAGAGCAAAAATGTTACTAAAGATGCTTAATTTTTACTTCAAGCAGCAAAACCTATTTGCAACTACAAATCTTTTCCAACAAATTTTATTAAGTGTTTTATTTTTTCTTTTATTAATTCAAATTAAACTGTAACAGCTCAAAAATCCGCAAAAAGACATTTTAACGCTTACAACCACATTCCATAAACATCACATAACCCAAATATCAATTGATATTATATAAAACACATACCAACATATCAATACATACATACATATGTAGACTAGCCACCAAATCTCGCAAAATATCAAGGAAGTATCAAATTAATATGACAACAACAACCACCACAAGCATTGTGGCTAAGCCCACATTAACAATTTCAAACAAAACAAAAAGAAGGAATCAAAAAACAAACAAACATGCACTACATAGCCACTAATGTCCAGCTGTTATAAGTGCCGTTACATTTTTCAAATAATTGCACGATGGCTTCTCTTTTAATCAAAAAACGTTCATATATACATACATATTTACAAACATACGTACGTGCATTTTTATGCAAATATTTCAGTGTAGCCGTCACTTTTTTGCGCTACGCAACACGGCCATGATGTGTGATGTAATTAAATTTTTGTAGCCAAAATTTTCCCATTTAACCCATATTTCTTTAAGCTTTTTAAGTCGACCAAAGAAATCAAATAAAAAAAATATGTTTGTATGTGTTTATGTGTTATAGAAGTAATTGTCGCCACCGCCTATTGAAATATTTATGCAGAACAAGTAAGGAAGGCTTAGTTCAGGTGTAACCGATCATTACATACTCAGCTGTGAGCTTTGGAGACAAAATAAGGGAAAATAACCATTTAGCAAAATGAACCTAGGGTAACCCTGGAATGTGTTTGTATGACATTGGTTTCAAATGAAAGGTATTAAAGAGTATTTTAAAAGGGAGTGCGCCATAGTTCTATAGGTGGACGCAATTTCACGATGTCGCCATAAAGGTGGGCCAGGGGTGACTCTAGAATGTGTGTTGTACGATATGGGTACCAAATTAAAGGCATTAATGAGGGTTTTAAAAGGGAGTGGCCCTTAGTTGTATATGTGAAGGCGTTTTAGAGATATCGACCGAATTGTGGATCAGGGTGACCCCGAACAGCATCTGTCGGGTATCGCTAATTTATTTATATATGTAATACCACGAACAGTACTCCTGCCAAGATTCCAAGGGTTTTTGATTTCGCCCTGCAGAACTTTTTCATTTTCTTCTACTTGATATGGTAGGTATCACACCCATTTTACAAAGTTTTTTGTAAAGTTACATTTTGCGTCAATAAACCAATCCAATTACCATGTTTCATCTCTTTTTTCATATTTGGTACAGAATTATGGCATTTTTTACATTTTTCGTAATTTTCGATATCGCAAAAGTGGGCGTGGTCATAGTCGGATTTCGGCCATATTTTATACCAAGATAAAGTGAGTTCAGATAAGTACGTGAACTAAGTTAAGTTAAGATATATCGATTTTTGCTCAAGTTATCGTGTTAACGGCCGAGCGGAAGGACAGACGGTCGACTGTGTATAAAAACTGGGCGTGGCTTCAACTGATTTCGCCCATTTTCACTGAAAACAGTTATCGTCATAGAATCTATGCACACACCAAATTTCACAAGGATTGGTAAATTTTAGTTCGACTTATGGCCTTAAAAGTATTCTAGACGAATTAAATTAAAAAGGGCGGAGCCACGCCCATTTTGAAATTTTGTTTTATTTTTGTATTTGGTTGCACCATATCATTACTGGAGTTGAATGTTGGCATAATTTAGTTATATACTGTAAAAATTTTAAATTTTTTGTTAAAATTTGACTTTAAAAAATTTTTTTTTTAAAAGTGGGCGTGCTTGTCATCCGATTTTGCTAATTCTTGCAAATTTCATCATGATATCTTCAACGACTGCGAAATTACAGCTTGCAAAACTTTTAAATTACCTTCTTTTAAAAGTGGGCGGTGCCACGCCCATTGTCCAAAAATTTACTAATTTTCTGTTTTGCGTCATAAGGTCAACGCACCTACCAAGTTCCACTTTACCCGTCTTTGGTAATGAATTATTGCACTTTTTCGGTTTTTCGACATTTTCGATATGGAAAAAGTGGACGTGGTTGTAGTCCGATCGTTCATTTTATATAGCGTTCTGAGATGAGCGCCCAGGAACCTACATACCAAATTTCATCAAGATACCTCAAAATTTACTCAAGTTATCGTGTTTACAGACGGACGGACAGACGGACGGACCGACTTGGCTAAATGAATTTCTTTTTTCACCCAGATCATTTTGATATATAGAAGCTATATCTATCTCGATTAGTTTATGCCGTTACGGATTACCGTTATGCGAACAAAGTTAATATACTCTGTGAGCTCTGCTCAGCTGAGTATAAAAATGTACATAGATACCTACACACATTTGTATATTTCTTTATATTGAAGACTCTAGCATTTTTTGCTTAATCGTGGTGTTCTCTTTATTTAGCTATGTAAGCCAATGGATTATTGATGGCTATTTGACTGAGGCAACCAACCGTATTTGCAGCACGACGTCGACGCACATTATGTGGCTCACTAGGAAATGTTTGTGCCACGTTTGATTTGTTTGCAACAAAAAAAAAACTAACTTAAAGTAAAACACAAATAATCATATGATGTATGGAAAAATTGCAATAGCAAACAAGTAAGGAAGGCTAAGTTCGGGTGTAACCGAACATTACATACTCAGCTGAGAACTTTGGAGACAAAATAAGGGAAAATCACCATTTAGGAAAATGAACCCTGGAATGTGTTTGTATGACATGTGAATCAAATGAAAGGTATTAAAGAGTATTTTAAAAGGGAGTGGGCCATAGTTCTATAGGTGGACGCCTATTAGAGATATCGCCATAAAGGTGGACCGGGGGTGACTCTAGAATGTGTTTGTACGATATGGGTATCAAATTAAAGGTACTACGAGGGTTTTAAAAGGGAGTGGCCCTCAGTTGTATATGTGAAGGCGTTTTCGAGATATCGACGAAAATGTGGACCAGGGTGACCCTAAAACATCATCTGTCGGGTATCGCTAATTTATTTATATATGTAATACCACAAACAGTATTCCTGCCATGCTTCCAAAGGCTTTTGATTACGCCCTGCAGAACTTTTTCATTTTCTTCTACTTAATATGGTAGGTGTCACACCCATTTTACAAAGTTTTTTCTAAAGTTATATGTGACCCGGCCTATGAAAAGGTGGCTTATGGCTCAAAAAAGAAATTGCGAGAAACAGATGCTAACAATAAAAAAAAACTATCGAAACCAGAAAAAAAGTGGAACATTTTTTTTTAGTCATAAGCCGCCTTTTCATAGGCCGGGTCACATATATTGCGTCAAAAAACCAATCCAATCACCATGTTTCATCCCTTTTTTCGTATTTGGTATAGAATTATGGCATTTTTTTCATTTTTCGATATCGAAAAAGTGGGCGTGGTCATGTCGGATTTCGCCCATTTTTAATACCAAGATAACGAGAGTTGAGATAAGTACGTGAACTAAGTTTAGTAAAGATATATCGATTTTTGCTCAAGTTATCGTGTTAACGGCCGAGTGGAAGGACAGAAGGTCGAGTGTGTATAAAAACTGGGCGTGCCTTCAACCGATTTCGCCCATTTTCACAGAAAAGAGTTATCGTCATAGAAGTTATGCCCTTACCAAATTTCGCAAGGATAGGTAAATTTTTGTTCGACTTATGGCATTGAAAGTATTCTAGACAAATGAAATGAAAAAGGGCGGAGCCACGCCCTTTTTGAAATTTTCTTTTATTTTTGTATTTTGTTGCACCATATCATTACTGGAGTGGAATGTTGACATAATTTACTTATATACTGTAAATATATTAAATTTTTGTTAACCGTTTCGCCCCTACTGGGACAATACGTCGCAGCAAATTTCAAATATGTGTATAACTTTTAATTTTTATCCAATTACGCATTGAAATATGCCCAATAAAACCTTGAAGCCTTCTTTGATGATCAGTAACCGCATTCCGTCATTATTGACATCAAATTTCCCGTTACGCAATATTTGGCACTGACATGTCGCGAAATTTCATCAGTAACGCGTTGTATTTCAGTGTGAAACGTCTATCTAGTACCGTTTTTATTCGTAATATACCGCTTGCTGTAAAATTTAGGTGTGAATAAATATTATTCCTTCGAAATTGGAAAGAAATTATAATGAAAAAAGTTAGTTTTTTATATTTATAACTGCATTGGGACATATAATCCCAATAATGCATTTGTGTGGGATAATAATATCCCAATATTTGTTTATACCTTTAGATGTGTACAAATTTTTGGCCCTTTTGGTATTATTGGGACTTATTTGTCCCACCTATAAATGTTATTGGGTTTATATATCCCAGGATAACGGTAAGGATTCAGGTATGCCAAAAATCTTATATTTTAGCCATATTACATGATTAGCTGTCGTAATGATGAAAACACCGCCTGATTTCGAAAAAAAAACTCAGGGGTGAAAGGGTTAAAATTTTACTTAAAATTTTTTTTTTAAAGAGTGGGCGTGTTCGTCATCCGATTTTGCTAATTCTTACTTAGAACACATATAGTAATAGGAGTAACGTTCCTGCCAAATTTCATTATGATATCTTCAACGACTGCCAAATTACAGCTTGCAAAACTTTTAAATTACCTTCTTTTAAAAGTGGGCGTTGCCACGCCCATTGTCCAAAATTATACTAATTTTCTATTCTGCGTCATAAGGTAAACCACCTACAAAGTTTCATCGCTTTATCCGTCTTTGGTAATTAATTATTGCACTTTTCGGTTTTTCGAAATTTTCGATATCGAATGTGTGGTTATAGTCCGATTTCGTTTATTTTAAATAGCGATCTGAGATAAGTGCCCAGGAACTTACATACCAAATTTCATCAAGATACCTCAAAACTTAATCAAGTTATCGTGTTTACGGACGGACGGACGGAAATGGCTAAATGACTCTTTTTTCGCCCAGATCATTTTGATATATAGAAGTCTATATCTATCTCGATTAGTTTATTCCGTTACAGGGTACCATTATGCGAACAAAATTAATATACTCTGTGAGCTCTGCTCAGCTGAGTATAAAAAAGAGTAAACTCGGATGAATTGAAGTAGTGTATACCGCAATGTCAATTTCTAAGCCGATCGCCCCTTGCCATTCAGGCGGAAGGAGATGCCGTGACTAAAACAGTAGAAATACCGTAGGAAAATAGCTTAAACTGCAGCGGCGTCAATTTTAGCAGCAATCTCTCATATCACGACATCTAAAAGTGTGTTAAGGTGTAAACACTACTTCGTATGCGCATTTCCCTGCGCTCCCTTTCAGCATGCATCAATTTCGTCTTTACTATAAAGGCCATTCCTTTCACAGCAGTCCTACGATCTATTTGTCCACACATTCGTGGAACTAAATTCCTAATGGAAGGCTCCTCTCCAAAAGCTTTGTGTACCGTGTGCCGTGAAAACGAGGGCAGTGGAACATTTCATGTTCTGCGCCTTCAAATTCGGTGGGACAGTGTGGACAGAAAGGATCTTCCTCTATCCCACGCGTATGTAGATATTCCTTGAAGCCGCCGTGTCCGCTCCATATCTGTGTGAGGTGGTAATTTAGTTCGCCGTGTTTTCGCTCGTACCATTCCGCTATGAAGCATGAAGGTCCAGCGCCCATTTCTCGATTATTCCCACCGTTCTTGCCACCTAACTATTGTTCGTGACCTTGCGCTTTTCTTAGCATATTCAGATGTCGTCTGGTTCCAATCCCATACAGATCGGCCATTTCACCTGAGAGTAGATCTACTGGGATTTTCTTGGATAAAACATGGACCGCGTCGTCGGACACCGTCCAATAAGCACATGCTATTCATATAGCAGTAATGCAGTAGGCTGCTAGTATATCTTTTTGGTGGACCATTTTAGATCCGTGCCGTACTGGTGCTGTATATAATATTATAGAGGTGGTTACGTTGGATAATAGCTGAATGGTAGCTTCGCCTGGGCCGTCGATGTTGAGCATTTTTCGCGTTAGATCTCCACTAACTCTAGAAACTTTCTCCCCACCGCCGTGAAGTGCTCCTTAAAAGTTAGTTTTGAGTCAATGATTACTCCTAGATATTTCAAGGAAGGCTTTGAATTTATTTGATAATCTCCTATGGTTAGGACTAACTCATCTACAGTCCGCTTTGAGCTCACCAAAACTACTTCAGTCTTATTGCTAGCCATCTCCAGCCGCATGTTCGTCAGTCATTCCTTTATTCTTCCCACGGCGTCATTACATAATGCTTGGAGCAGATCAAGTTTCGTGGCCATTGCTACTACGACAATATCATCTGTATAGCCGAAAATTTCCGTGTCTCCGGGAAGGTCAATTTTTAGCACACCGTCATACATCGCATTCCAAAGAGTTGGACCTAGAACAGATCCCTGAGGCACACCGCCCGTGATGTTGTGCTTTCTTGGTATCTCATCCGTATCAAAAAGGAGTACTCTGGCGCTTAGATAGCTACCAATTATTAGGAGCAGATAAGCAGGTGTGACAAAGTTTCGTAGCGCCGCCATTATCTGCATCCAGTTCACGGCGTTAAAAGCATTTCTAATATCCTAAATTATCAGTGCACAGAGCTTCCTTTTACTTTGGCCTCCGGTTATGGCTCCGCGGGCTATATTGATAACTGTTTGTATTGCATCTATCGTGGATCTCGATTTTCGAAATCCAAATTGACTGTTTGACAAGCCACCTGTGCTTTCGAAGGTTTGCTGCAGACGCTCACTAATAATACGTTCGAGAATCTTTTCTATTGAATACAACATACAAGTTGGCCTGTATGACGATGGCTGGTCGGGCATCTTACCAGAATTCAGCAAAAAAAAACCAGTCTTCGACGTTTCCATGAGCGGGGGAAGAGGCCTTCTTGGAAGCAGGCGTTGAAGAGATCCGTAAATACCGCTGTTTTAGACGTTATCGCTGATTTAAGAGCTACATTTGGCACTCCATCCGGTCCTGGAGACTTACTGTCTTCAACTCTTTGTGTTTCGCCTTACAACCTTAGATTAACAAAGTCACTCTTATCATTGATAGTAGATGTTGGAAGTGCGGGTTGGAGGAGAAAACGATCGGGCTCGTTTTGTGCACACAAGACTAAGACTCCAGCTATTAGGAGTGGCGCAGCTATTAAGTCTCCTGTAGATGTGGCATATTTGTTTGCCGAATTCATCAAGTCCAGTTTTGATAACAATGAGTCTGTGTCAGATCTTGATCTCAATTTCTCTTCTGACGCAAATTTATCGTCAGGTTTTGGGTCGCTTCTTCTCACAAACAATGATGTTGTAATGGTATTTCGAAATTGAAGCCTTCCTCACGTGCTGACTTAAATGGAATATATGCAGTGTTTTTAAGGAATTGTCCAGCTTTGATATTCCCTTTACTAACTATCTTTAACAGATCGCTATCCAAGGGTGACTTTATAGATGCATGGAAATTGGCATGCATAGCCCCGGTTTTTAAAAGTGGTAGCAAAAGCAATATAAGCAATTATAGACAAATTTCCAAACTATCTACTGTTTCAAAGCTCTCAAAGGACAAAATGTATTTTTCATTCAAAAGTTTAATTGTTCTATTCCAGCATGGTTTTATTCCAGGGCGCTCTCCTGCTTCAAATTTGGCAGTCATTAGCGAGTATTGTCTATCGGCTTTTTCCAGCAGATGCCAGGTAGAATGTGTCTACACGGACTTTTCTAAAGCCATTGACAAAGTGTTTCATAGGATTATGATTGCGAAGCTTGAGTATCTTGGCTTTCATTCTGAATTTTTAAATTGGCTTAAGTCGTACTTATGTCATAGACCTCCTCTTATTCGTATGTTGCGACATCGGGTGTCCCAAAAGGTAGAATTCTTGGTTCATTGCCCTTTTTGTGTTATTTATCAATGATATTTTCTCATGCTTTAAGTTCTGTTACTTTTTGCTATATGACGGTGACTTGAAGATATTTTCGAGAGTTACCAATCTAACTGACATGTATAAAATTCAATTAGACCTTAATAGTTTACACTTGTGTTGCCATAAGTCGCACCTTTTGCTTAGTATCAGCAAATGTTTTCATGTTTCTTTTTCAAAATCTAATAACATTTTAGCATCATCTCGCAGTATTTCAGCTCATAACTCTGCAGATATGCAGTGAAATAAAATATCTTGGTGTTATTTTCGATGCCAAGCTCTCTTTCAACAGCCACATTGATTTTATAGTATCGAAGTCATATGCTATGCTAGGTTTTCTTAGAAGAAATAGTTCTGAGTTTTTTGTGCGTCCCCATTTGGAGTACGCAGACTTTATCTGGCGTCTATTCCATCAAGTTAGGATAGACAGTGTAGAGCGTATTCAAAAAGTGTTTCTTAAATACGTTTTGCTTTGCCTTCGCTTCTCGGAACCAGTTCCTTCCTACAGATCACGATCATTGTTAATAAGTCTTAAATCTTTAGAAAAAAGGTCTGTCCTCTCGTTAACTTTTGTTTTTGGCATTATCCAAGGAACTTTTGACTATATTTACATTTTGGAGCGCATTTATCTTAATGTCCCGCAAAGGACACTGCGAAATTCAAATATTTTTTATTGGGAAAACTTTAAGACAAACTTTCTTCGGAATGCCACTTTGTCAAGGGCTGTTAATGAATTCAATATAATCTCTAATTCCATCGATATTGATTTTTCGGTCTCGAAATCATGTTTTGTATATACTTTAAATTTAATATAATTTATATAATATTATTTATTAAGTCGCTAAAATTTTAATTTTCTCATAGTCTGTAAGAATAGTTTTTATTTATTTATCTCGTATTAATCTAGAAAATGTAAATATTTTCACACAGATTACAAGAAAAAAATAGACGTACTAGTATTTAAGCGTAAAAACTAAAAATTAACTAAAAGTTTAGGTATATAAATCATTTAGTAACGATTTAAGTATGTATTTTGAGGAGGAAAAGTCCAGACTCACAGGATTTGAAAGCTATTAAACTCTTTTAAAGCTCTTAAAATCGGAGCATTACACGCCTAATTTGTTCTAACCGTGTCCAGCCAGAAAATATCGTGATTCCGTAGACCCCTCTTTGGGATGTTGAAACAAATTCTGGATAGCAGAAGTGGGCAGTCAATCGCTCTGTTTATTAAGTCAAAAATAAAGGTGAGAGACAGAATAGAACGTCTGCCGTCTAGTGACTTTAGGTTAATAAGCAGACAGCGACTACTGTAAGAAGGAATCGGGTCATTGAAGTGCAACGACCGCAGTGCAAAGCGAACAAAAACTTGTTGTACACGTTCAAGCATATTAATGTGACAATTATAGTATGGTCTCCAGATAAAAATAGCGTATTCTAGTTTCGACCGCACAAGAGAGGTGTACAGCAATTTTAAAATGTAAGGATCAGTAAAATCAGAGCTAAAACGTTTAATGAAGACAAGTGTTGAATATGCCTTCGCAATTATGTAATTCAAATGGGTTTGAAACAAAAATTTACAATCGAATACAACACATCAGTAATTTCACTTAAAGGGGATAATCGAAGACCATCGATTTTATACGATGTGGTAGCGGACAGCGAGACTTTGAGTAGCAAACATGTGAGCACTTTTTTATATTAAGATCTAACTTATTCCGTTTACACCAGTCGGCAACATTGTCAATATCAGATTGTAGGCTTACCATGTATTCATTGCTCGTAATTGTCGAACAAATCTTTAGATCAACAGCATACAACAGAAAATTTGCGTAATTGAAGCAACTTCTAATATCGTTGATGAAGATTACGAAGAGCAGCGGACCCAAAATGCTACCCTGTGGAACCCCAGAAGTCGCAATGAAAGGATCAGATGACGCCCCATTAACAGCAACCACACATTTACGAGATGAGATATAGGATTCGAACCATTTTTAAAAATAGTGGAATGAAACCCTAGAGGTCTCAGTTTCAATAATAAAATTCTGTGATTCACCTTGTCAAAAACTTTTGAAAAATCCGTGTACACTGAATCAACTTGAAGGAAATTTTGAAACGCAGAAATACAGTATTCCGAAAATACGGCGAGGTTTGAAACTGTTGAGCGACCTTTAACAAATCCGTGTTGATTAACGGAGATTAAGCGATTTAATGCAAATAAATTTTATTTTTAACTACAGCCTCAAATAGTGAGGATATCTTTGAAATTGGTCGATAATTGGCAATATTGTTCTTATTACCACTTTTAAACTGGACTGATAGAACTGACTTTCCAGGCATCAACAAACGCCCCTCGTTTAAGTGATTTATTGAATAGAACCAACAATGGGGAAGCAAGGGCAGACGATTTTTTTAATAGGTATGAAGACAGCCCATCTACATCGGTTTTAGTAGACGTCTTCAGTTGTC
Organism: Eurosta solidaginis; assembly: GCF_040869045.1. Classification (NCBI taxonomy): domain Eukaryota; kingdom Metazoa; phylum Arthropoda; class Insecta; order Diptera; family Tephritidae; genus Eurosta; species Eurosta solidaginis. Next base: position 239,875,705 of record NC_090321.1, read on the forward strand.
GGATTCCTTCTTCTATATCAGCGAGCGTTAGTGTTAGCGATCTAATATTTATTGGGGCATTTATATTCGTGCAACACACCTGATCAAGTTCAGTGTCAGCTTCGTAGTTTGACTTAAAGAAATGAGCAAAGAGATTAGCAGCATCAATGGGCTTGGGTCTCATTGAGATTGACAACAGGAGGTATACTCGAACACGATTTTGTTAGGTTCGCAGACTAATTCAAATAAATAATAACTCGTTATCGATAATAAGTCGCTAACCCTTAAAACAACTCTATAATGAAGCGTAGCTCCTCTCAAAGAGCCAGAAATTACTTGTTTCTGGTAAAGTTATGGTTTAACATCACTCGCGCCTTGGTTAACTTAAAACCAGTAGTTTTCTAAACGTACTCCTCCTGTATGTTTGCACATAAAATTTTTCGAGTACCTGGTACTCATTCTAATTTTTCTGTGGAATATATCTACCAGTCAGTGAAGTTGGGTATAAAAATATTAGCTGAGTAATAAACAAAATTTCAAAACGTAAAACAAATTATATGTTGCAGCAAATATCACGTACATAAACGAATGCTCCGATTACGGCAACACTTCATTCAATATTGTTGCAGCTTTTAGCACTTTCATACGAACCAAAATGCACTTTCTTTGGCTGTCAGCCCATTTAATGGCGGTACCGTCGCGGCGATGAGATATATGTATGTGATTATGTATTTATTTACTGGTCAAACGTGTTTTACACCTCCCCCATCTCAGTTGCTTTGAATATGTTTTAACGATTTGGGTTTAACTTAGTTAGTCGTTTATAGCTTTTTGGTTTGAAAATTTGGCAAAAGCGCAATGCTTGCTTTTAATTAACCCAATAATGACAAATTTGCAATTATGTCAGTAAGTTGGTACGTATGCCTGCCTGCATTTGAACTTACATATGTACATATAAACATAGCTATAACGAACGTTTATACAGGTTTGTGGTCTTGATAAGGCAACAACATTTCAATAATCTACGCCGCATTGCAACATCAGCTTTTGCCAAGTTAGCGCGAAAAATCAAAATAAAATTGTAAAATTGTCTATCATAAATTATGCACATCAAGTTTGATTTTTTTACAAATAAATCAATGGTTTGATGTGTTTTTTTTTTGCCATTTACTTATATGCCTGTACTTGGCTGTCTATTTGTTATTTCCTTAATGTTTTGTCTTACTGCTATTTTAAGTTGAAGATTGATTTTTCAATTGCGACACGTACATCTGACCTTTTACTTTGACTGTCAAATGCGTTAAGTTGCAAAGTAAAAATGTTGGTGAATTAAGTCGCATCTTCAAAAATATAAACGTTGCGTTGCAACTTGCAAGTATGAGCAAAATTGCGTGACTCCTCTCAAAAACGGTAAAGCGGGATGAGTTTTTATGTAGCACATTTGGTTATCAACTAAGTTATCCCAAATTGATTATATTTTTTTATATTTTTATACCTTTCATGAAAATGAAATGGTATATTAACTTCGTCACGAATCTCAAAATTGTAAGTCCTCAAAGGAAAATAGATAGACCCGCCAATAAGTATACCGAAATGATCAGTATGAAGAGCTGAGTTGATTTAGCCATGTCCGTCTGTCTGTTTGTATGCAAACTAGTCCCTCAATTTTTGAGATATCTTCAGGGTGAACGGGTATATTTAGGTGTCCGATTAGACATTTGTCGGAACCGGCCAGATCGGATCACTATTGCACGTATCCCCCATACAACCGATTGTTCAGATAAGAAGCTTATTGTAATTACTGCCCCATTTTAATAGCTAGAGGCTTCAAATTTCACCAAAAGCTTATGTATATAGCGTATATTGTTGTCTGCAAAAATCATATAGATCGGTGGTAAATATAGTATATACTCCATATAAACTGTAATTTCTGCCCCCTGCCGTTAAAAGGCTAGAAGTTTCACATCTCATCAAATACTTACGGTTATGTTGGAGATAATTGATTCATGCCCTGCAAAAATCGCGAGTACTCCATGCATGCATGTATGGAGTACTCGCTATGGACCAAGCGAGTGCTTCAAAATAAACCACAATTCATACAAAAAATATGGTCCAATTAACATTGCGATGTCGTAGGACTGGACCATATACTCCAGCTCCGCATTACATCAGAATAATCCATGGAATATCCACAGTCCAATATACATCGTGTTGTGATTACAATCGTTACAAACGAGCAATGATCGGCTTACAATATGTTCGTGTAGAAACATGAGTTGGTCCATTGCTGCATTACTGTGGAGTATAAATGTAAGTACTCCAGTGGACCATATGATCCAACGATTTTTCAGGGTGGTCATAGCTATTTCATGCAAACCACAAAAAACGCAAAACTTTGCATATTTTTTATTTATCTTAAAAATCGCATCAATATCTGTTCCCCATATATTTCTTATCTTATGCAGCCGATTATTTGGATATTACGAATGGGATAAGATTATTGTTCAGCCCCATTCATGAAAGGTATGAAGTCTTCTTTATTTCAATTTTGAAGATATCTTATTCCCAGGTTTCTTACGGATACTGCAACATTAGAGCCATTGCACCTATCACACACCGTTTGCTCACAAAACTGAGTTTAAGCAAATGCTCACATAGCAAAGTGGTACTATGTCCACCATCGATCACGACGTCGTTTCGTGTTCTTCGGCAAGGAGGCAGCCAAGGGCCTGAAATCAAAGAAAGTGGGAGACCTCCACTAAGTTGGTAGCGTCAGGTTGTGGAAGACTTGACCTCCCTTGGTGCTCCCAGTTGGCGTCAGCTATCGCTAAACAGAAATAGCTGTAATGACTTGCTACGGCGATTAAGTGCCAATAAATAATAGCTGTAGACGTTTACGCTTAAATTTTATATGGCCTGATAAGCGTCATACTTTAAAAACACCTCTGAAATTGCTGCGCATAAAATTAGTGCTACTAAATTTTAATACGCATTATACTCAGATATAACTGAAATATGTGTCTATGCTTCACCTCTACACTAATTCTATGTATCACCTCTAAAAATAGTCTACTATTCATAGCAACCGATTCAGTTATATGTTATACATTATGGCCACCAGAGGTTTGTGTCTTCGATTTTAGGTACACCCTGTTCTGTAGCTAGTTATTTAACCACTGCCATTAGATGGGTCTCCTAAGTATTATCTAAGCGAGGATAAGTGTTTTTTTACGTGCAAACGTAAACGTATACGCGTGTAAACAAAACACGGCTATTGATGATGATGGCACTACAGGTGACCATATTCCGAACGCCAGTGAAGCCAATCAATCTCCACCTGGTGAGAGATGTTACACTGTAGAGGCTATAAGACCAAAGACTCGTTCCTACATTTCCAATTCTGCTGCTATTTTTTCAACAGCCAGTGTACACGCATATCTCAATTTAATTTCATACGAGTTGCTATGCAAGCCGTGAATCTAGTACTTTATGATATGGGAAAATTTCGAAAACTCGCTAAGCAACAAGAAAAGCCAAAAAATTACATAGAACCAAATGTCATAAATGAAACGTGTATGTGTATATATGTACAGCAGTGATCACGAAAGCAGCAATGGTAATTTTTATCAAAATCCGTCAATTTAATTCTTTTTTTCGATAACTTAAGAAAAACTTCCATAAATTTTGTAATTGAAACTATGCAAACCAATCTCAAAAACGTTTCTGAAAAACATTCGAATAAAAAAAAAATAATGTAAGGCGCGATAACCTCCGAAGAGATCTAAGGCAGAGCTTCTCTTCCAATTTGCGTCGTGCTCCTCTTGATTTTCCCTACAAATTGGCCGGACGGGACCTACATGTTTTATGCCGACTCCGAACTCCGAACGGCATCTGCAAGGCAGATGAGTTTTCACAGATAGCTTTTCATGGCAGAAATACACCCGAAGCGCTTTCCAAACACTGTAGAGGGGCGACCCCGCTTAGAAAAATGTTCTTCTAATTGAAAAACCTTATTTCTAAAATTTTGATGTTGCTTTGCCCGGGGTGTGAACCCAGGGCATATGGTGTGGTAGGCGGAGCACGCTACCATCACACCACGGTGGCCGCCGTATCGAATATTCGATTTAATTTTACGCAAGTTTCGGACTTCTTATTTAGAGTTTTCTCAATTTTTTTGAGTATACAATTTCATGGAATAGAATAGAAATAGAGCTATGCACATTTATGCATGTAAGAAAAAATAAACGCGCTTCGGGAAAGAATTGTCAGAAATCAATAAGAATTCTTTGAAACCTAAAACTGCATACTCAAAAAAATTCTGAAAACTCTTAGTAAAAAGTTCGAAATTTTCGTAAAATTTTTTCCAATATTCGAATTTTTTCGAAAAAGGTTTGCATACTGCATACTCAAATTACGTTAAATTTTGTTGAGTTTTTGAAGTTTTTCGAAAATGTTCGAGATTTGCTTGCATAGTTTCAGTTACAAAATTCATACTAAATTTCTCTCAAATTATCGAAAATAAAAAAAGAAGAAATTAACTAATAAAATTTGATGAAAAAAATTGCCACTGCTATTTTCTTGTACGCTGCTATGAGTTAAAGTATTTAGTTGTACACGTTATACGAGTATAAATACATACATACATACAAATGCATGTAACATACATTAATAAAGACAAAAAATACAAACCTAAAAAAATACGCGGGAAATTTGCTGTGCTAACTTTGGGAATTGCAGAAGTTCGTTAGATCTCTAGCCATATTGCCAAAAAGATCAAAACCAACAACAATAAAGTGAATGACGAGTTAAACTGAAGATGCGCCAACAAATAACATCGACAATATAGCGATAGTGAAGTTTAATATGATGATGCTGATGATGATGGTCGTGCTGGCAGTGGGAACGAACGGCCAACCGACCTACCGACCACTTATTTACTTACAAAAGTTCAACAATAAAATTTAAATAGAAGAGCTAAGAAGTTCGCAAAAAAAGATAGAAAACGCTATAAATGAAGAAGACAAACCAAACATGAAAACCTAACGTTTGAGCAGCGTCTAAGTACGCGTTATGTAACCGAAAACTATGCTGGCGTTGTTAGTGTCGTCTGTTTCTATGAATTTATATAAAGAAGCGCAAAAGTGCAATGAGGGTAGTGACACTGCTGCCGATGCTACGAGTTGCTCTTGCATATGTTGCATGACACAGTAATGCTCCACTGCCAACTGCAGTTTTACTACGTGTACTTACTTACATTCGTGCATACATACGTGCACTTAAATAATTTACTGAAGATGCTACCAAACAAATTATTGTAAATATATTGTATTTTATTCTCAGTTAAACAATGACATGCATTTGCTACTACCAGAGATTGCAATTAACGGTTAACCAGGAAAAGCAGTTCCGTTTTTCGCGGATAACAACCGATATCCAAAAATAAAAAAGGGCTTCTCAGTGAGATATGTTATTTTTCAAATTTTTTCGGGCTTACACAGTGATTAATTTATATTTTTTAAAATGTTTTCTCACTATAACTGAGATTTTTTAGTGTAATTTATTGCCCAAGATTTTTTTTAACTGTTGTTATGCATGGGAATATTTTTTTTTTTGGGAATGGTAAATCTCTCGGCTGCTCTGTTAGTATTACCATTATGTCAAATTAACATTATGTTATTATACCAGAAAAAGCATAAGTATATATTTGAGGTCATTCTGGGATTATTTCCAGGTCCATTTTAAAATAGTGCTGGACTTTTCGACGATTGTTTTGGATCGTTTTCAAACTTATTTGTAGTAATGTTGGGATTGTTCTCGGACTACTTTGAGACTTTTTAAACGGTTTTATTTAGCTTGACTTGGCTGGTTGTTTGGCTGGCTGGCACGAATTTTGTAATTGAAATTTAAGTAACTTCCCGATAAGCTACAAGCTTGAAACTTGGAATATAGTTCAGAACCCGATGACAATGCAATAATAAGAAAAAATCGCCACTAGGTGGCGCAAGGATCGAGCTTTCAAAAAAATCGTATTTGTGGTCCGATTTTGGCTCATATTTGGAACAAATATTACATACAGTTCGGTAGAAGTGACATCAAAATATTTTGGAGTTAGAGGAGGGACAAGCATACGTGGCGCAGAGTCGAGTATAGTCTTTGGAAGGATTATGTATTGAAGACTTAGATTGTAACAAATTGTCAGGAAAGAGTCTTTGTAATAATGAATAATAATAATAATAAATAATAATAATAAAGAGAAGTAATAGGCAATTAAATAAAGACTAAAAACTTGAAAATAAAATAATTTAAAAAAAATGTTTAAGTTAAACGGTTTTATTGAAAACAATACTTTTATGAAGTAATAATAATACTAAAACAAATTTCTATTGATAGTCATATATAAGACCGACTGAACCTTAATCAGGTTAAGCTACGCCTCACATTTTTGGAAATTTCACGCGCCCAACGCTTTTATTTAATTGTCTGATCAACGCCCTAGATTGATTAGGAGTGTGATGACTAGTACCTAAAACCTACCTAATTATTTTCTAGCTTTTAGTATTATTATTACTTCATGTAAGTATTGTTTTCAATAAAACCGTTTAACTTAAACATTTTTTTTTATTATTTTATTTGAAATGTTTTCTCACTATAACTGAGATTTTTTAGTGTGATTTATTGCCCCAGGGTTTTAAATGTTGTTTTGCATGGGAATATTTTTCTTGGGAATGGTTAATCTCTCGTCTGTTCTGTTAGTATTAACATTATGCCATTATTAAGGCGTGCAAATAATTGTTCTTTCTTAAAATTTAAACCAGATTTATCAGTTGAATATTCGTCAACTATCGATGTATTGTCTGTTTATTTATTTATAAATTTCTGGATTTATTATCGAAATGTTTTCGATTAGTTATCGAAAATTTATTGATTTGTTGCCAAAAAATCATCGGTTTGTTATCGAAAAAATATCGGTCTTTTAAAAAAATATTATCGATTTTTTGTTATCAAATATATCGATTGGTTCACGAAGTGTTATTAATTTGCTATCGGCGTGTTATCGATTCTCTATCGAATACTCTAGGGTTTGGTATGAAACAGCTGCCGCTAAAACTTCAGTTTAAAATCTATGACACAACTTTAAGTCGTCGATAACAAGCCGAAAAAATCCAATTAGAAGCCGATAAATCGGCGATAGCATATCGATATTTTTTTAATAATAAACCGATAAGTCATCGATAATGTTTGCTCTCGATAACGAATTTGTAACTCTACCATAACAAATCTGCAACTCGTTTACATCTTGCTGATGAATAACACGCCGCTAACAAACCAATAACTCATCCAAAAAAGAATTTTAAAACGCGCATAAACCGTCGATAATAATCCGATAGTTCGTCGACAACGGTTGTTATGCTTTCCTTTCCTTTTCTTTTATTTCGTGTCCTTCCTTTCCCGTTCTTTTTTTCCTTACTTTTACTTTCCTGGCCTATCCATTCCCTCCCTTTCCCTTTCCTTCCTTTTCTTGTACCGTAATTTCTTTTACTTTCCTTTCTAAATATACTGTTGGGACTTAAGAAAGTAGCTAAGTGCTCTGTAAATAATATCAGCAGGTTCATTGTCCTCACCAAATGGTTCGAACGGTGTACCGACCAGCCATATAAAATACCAGCAGGTGGTTTCAGAAGAACTTTTGGTGGAATCGGATCTTTGGTGTCCGGGCGGCATAGCAATCAACCAACAACGTCTTAAAAAAGCGTTATTTATATTTTTTCGGAAATCGATTGGTCTCGTTCACTGACTATTCCCCTTTATTTATAGTTTCGGGAACTGTTATTTGCGATCTCTGATGAATACGTACTTGGATTAATGACAATTTTGATTGTGGTACTGTTTTATACATGCATTGCATAAATACTATATATGTAGATGTGGTAATTTGTACTTGAAGTGAAACTAAACGTATTTAAGGTGCATATAAGGTAATACATTCTCCTTTTTATCACATTTTTATTTTATACTAAGGCAGACTGATATACATATATATATTGCATTACTTTTTGCTTCACATGCATCCATGCATACATATACAAATACATTTATACATTTTTTGGGCTCATCTCTGACTTTAGTATGCTAATGTGAACTGGCAGTGTTGTTGTACGAGCATATTGGTGTAATGATTATGCCAATGTTTTGCGGTTAAGTAGATATATATTAAAAAATCACATACGACTTGAGAATAAATTGTAACGATTTAAAGATTTATGATGACAAGTACATTCTGAGTGAGTGAGTGGTTGAGTGGTTCGATAGTTTATGGTACTAAATTACAATTTGCTCTTTTAATATGGAAATCCATGTGGTAATGATGCTGTTCTTAAAATTACAATTTGTACAAAAGACTTAAGCAACGAACTCGTAGGCGTTTATTATTATAGATTTTTGTGGAAAGGAGCGCGATTGCAGTGTTTGGTTAATTAAAAATCTATAGTTTATTTAACAAAAGAAATTGAAGTAAATGAAATAGGAAAATTTTAAGAAACCCGTAACAAAATTAATTAAATTATTTGAGTAAAGTAAGATGAAAAATAGTGCACTTTAAAAAGTTCAGTAAAATAGAGGAAGCTAAGGTAAAATGAAAGCACATGCATAAAAAATCAATGAGAAGGTTAAGCACAATTCTTATATACAATTTATGAAAATTTTATAAAATAATATAACAAAATAACGTAATACAAATTAAAACAAGTTAAGAAAGCTAAGATGGGGTGTAACCGAACATTACATACTCAGCTGAGAGCTTAGGTGCGTTGGTTTCGTAGATGGTTTATAAGTGGTTTTTAATTCCACATCACATACGTTTGGGAAATATCGACCAAATTGTAGACCAAGGGTGACGTTTTTTTTAACGATTTTCCTTCATCCTTTGTCAAATAAGGGAAATCACCATGTAGGAAAATGAACTAAAGGTAACCCTGGAATGTGTTTGTATGGCACGAGTATCAAATGAAAGGTATTAATGAGGGTTTTAAAAGGGAGTGGCCCTTAGTTGTATATGTGAAGGCGTTTTCGAGATATCGACCAAAATGTGGACCAGGTTGACCCAGAGTATCATATGTCGGGTACCGCTAATTTATTTATATATGTAATAAAAATAGATAAATTTAAGGCGCGATAACCTCCGAAGAGATCTAAGGCCGAGCCTCTCTTCCAATTTGCGATGTGCTCCTCTTGATTTTCCCTACAAACTGGCCGGACGGGACCTACATGTTTTATGCCGACTCCAAACGGCATCTGCAAGGCAGATGAGTTTTCACTGAGAACTTTTCATGGCAGAAATACACTCGGTGCGCTTGCCGAATACTGCCGAGGGGCGACGCCGCTTAGAAAAATTTTCTTCTAATTGAAAAACCTTATTTCTAAAAATTTTTTGATATTGCTTTGCCCGGGGTGTGAACCCAGGGCATACGGTGTGGTAGGCGGAGCACGCTACCATCACACCACGACAATCACGAACAATATACCTGCCATGATTCCAAGAGCTTTTGATTTCGCCTTGCATAGCTTGTTCATTTTCTTCTACTTAATATGGCAGGTGTCACACCCATTTTACAAAGTTTTTTATAAAGTTATTTTTTGCGTCAACAAACCAATCAAATCACCATTTTTCATCCCTTTTTTCGTATTTGATATAGAATTATGGCATTTTTTTAATTTTTCGAAATTTTTGATATCGAAAAAGTGGGTGTGGTCATAGTCGAATTTCGCCCATTTTTAATACCAAGATAAAGTGAGTGCAAATAAGTACGTGAACTAAGTTTAGTAAAGATATATCGATTTTTGTTCAAGTTATCATATTAACGGCCGAACGGAAGGACAGACGGTCGACTGTGTATAAAAACTGGGCGTGGCTTCAACCGATTTCGCCCATTTTCACAGAAAACAGTTATCGTTATAAAAGCTATGCCCTTACCAAATTTCACAAGGATGTATAAATGTTTGTTCGCCTTATGGCAAAAAAAAATATTCCAGACATATTAAATGAAAAAGGGCGGAGCCACGCCCATTTTGAAATTTTCTTTTGTTTCTGTATTTTGTTGCACAATATCATTACTGGAGTTGAATGGTGACATAATTTACTTATATACTGTAAAGATATTCAATTTTTTGTTAAAATTTTACTTTTAAAATTATTTTTTTTAAAAAGTGGGCGTGTTCGTTATCCGATTTTGCTAATTTTTATTTAGCACACATATAGTAAACGTTCCTGCCAAATTTTGTCATAATATCTTCTAACGACTGCCAAATTACAGCTTGCAAAACTTTTAAATTACCTTATTTTAAAAGTGGGCGGTACACGTCCATTGTCCAAAATGTTACTAATTTTCTATTCTGCGTCATAAGGTCAACTCACCTACCAAGTTTCATCATTTCATTCGTTTATCTGTCTTTGGTAATGAATTATCGCCTTTTTCGGTTTTTCGAAATTTTCGATATCGAAAAAGTGGGCTTGGTTATAGTCCGATTTCGTTCATTTTAAATAACGATCTGAGATGAGTATACCAAATTTCATTAAGATACCTCAAAATTTACTCAAGTTATCGTGTTTGCGGACGGACGGACGGACGGACGGACGGACATGGCTAAATGAATTTCTTTTTTCGCCCAGATCATTTTGATATATAGAAGTCTATATCTATCTCTATTAGTTTATGCCGTTACGGGGTGCTGTTATGCGAACAAAATTAATATACTCTGCTGAGTATAAAAATTAGATAAAACGTTCATAACGTTGTATGCAATATGTTTTATTCAATATTGGAAACCATGAAAATAACTTCCAACTTAAGACTTTACAACGAATAACATCAAATACCCAAGTTAAATTATAAAAATAAACAATTTCGTGCGTATTAAGAAAGTTAAAACAGAGCGTGAGTACCAAGTACCCGTTAAGTTCTATCTGCAAACATAAAAGTACGTCTTAATAACTAATGATTTTGAGTTAGCTCGAGCTCGCCAAGGAATTGAGGTGCCACCAAAACAAGGGCAAATTTGGCAGCAACAAATAATTTGCGGCTGCCCGTTATCAGTAACGACCGATACCGACAAGTTCTAGTTTTATGATCGCCTGTGAAATATTACCGTCGAGTTATCGGTTTGTTTTCGCCAAGTCATATACTTCCTTTTGGCTTGTTATAACCGGGTTACAGAAGTGTTATAGATTTTATAGTAAAATTTTCACGGTATCTGTTTAATAACAAATCTATAACACGCCGACAGTAAATTGGTAACTTTCCGATAAAAAATCGATTACTTTACGATAATCAATCAGTAGTGTTTCGAGAACTAACTGAAACCTTTCCATAAATAACCAATTTTTTCCATAATATATATCGCTAACTTTTTCAAAACAAATCGATAACTTGCCCATAACTACTTGGTAACATATGTATAGCTTTTCGATACAAATCGATAACAATCGATACAATCGAAATTCTGACTGAGCTGATTGTGTTGCTCGGCATCATTTTGCAGAGCCGTATTAGTTTTGCGGGGAAACCAAATTCAGACATAGCGGCATATAGGCAGCTCCTTTTCGTGCTGTCGAATTCTTTTTTGCGCTGTTTTTTCCAAGATTTGACACATTGTGAAAATCTGGTCGATGGTAAGTTTACCAGGTCTGAAGCCGCACTGATAAGGTCCAATCAGCCGATTCACGGTGGGCTTCAATCTTTCGCACAATACACTTGACAGGACCATGTATGCGATATTAAGAAGGCCGATTCCGCGATAATTGGTGCTGTTTGCAGTATCCCCTTTCTTGTGGACTAGATTCCAATCGTTCCAATCGTCGGGCATGCACCCGTGCGACCATATTTTGCAAAGAAACTGATATATGCGCCTTATCAACTCTTCGCCGCGGTATTTGAATAGCTCCGCAGCACATCCATCAGCGCCCGCGGCCTTGTTGTTTTTTAATCTGGTCATTGTTTTTCTGAGTAAAAATTTCGATAAAAGTAATGATGAGCCTTAACTCCGCAAGTTTTCCCTGACAGAAATCCGATGTAAAATTAAAAAATTCGTAAACATCACACTATTTAGACATCTTCACATAATTCACTTAATAATAAAAATATTGTTAAGTTCAACAAGTACATTTAAATGTCTTTGACCGATAAATTATTATAATTCGATGCCAACGCATACATGCACTAAGTGTTTATATGTTTATTCGTATTATAACCGGAAGTTCATTGACCATCAGAGCAGCATGTAAATCCAATGCGACTATGCGCACAAACATATAGACAAACTAAGGTGTGCTAAAGGAAAATTTTCTTTTTTCTTCCTTTTGGTAAAGTGAAAATATTATTCAGGACATATAAAAAGATAGCCTGTAAAAATTTCAGCTTTTAATTTTAATATTAAGAAATACCTCATCACGACTTTAGTTTTTCATAAAAATCGTATGGGAAATTTTCCAGTTTTTATAAGAGTGTACCAGAGCTCTAACCCTTAGTACCGAAGTCACTAGCTATACATATTCTTATAATAAATTGAACAATCTATATAGCATTTCAAAATAGTTTTTCGCTAACTTGACTCCTTTAAAATTCAACCTCAAATTGTATGAGACTCCCTATACGATTAGTATGGAAACGCGATGGGTAAAAAAAAATGATTTTTTACTCAGCTGAGCAGAGCTCTCGGAGTAAATTAATTTTATTCACATAACGGTACCCCGTAACGGTATAAACTAATCGAGATAGACTTCTCTATATCAAAATGATCTGGGCGAAAAAAGAAATTCATTTAGCCATATCCGTCCGTCCGTCCCTCCGTCCGTAAACACGATGAGTTGAGTAAATTTAGAGGTATCTTAATGAAATTCGGTATGTAAGTTCCTGGGCACTCATCTCAGTTCGCTATTTAAAATGAAATTGTACTATAACCACGCCCACTTTTTCGTTATCGAAAATTTCGAAAAATGAAAAAAGCCATATTTCTATACCAAATACGAAAAAGGGGATGAAATATGGTGATTGGGTTGGTTTTTTGTCGCAAAATATAACTTTAGAAAAAACTTTGTAAAATCGGTGTGATACCTTTCATATTAAGTAGAAGAAAATGAAAAAGTTCTGCAGGGCGAAATCAAAAGTCCTTGGAATCATGGGAGGAATACTGTTCGTGGTACATATTACATATATAAATAAATTAGCGGTACTCGACATACGATGTTCTGGGTCACCCTTTTCCACATTTTGGTCGATATCTCGAAAACACCTTCACATATACAACTAACACTCCGTTTTAAAACCCTCATTAATACCTTTAATTTGATACCCATATCGTACAAACACATCATAGAGTCACCCCTGGTCCACCTTTATGGCGATATCTCGAAACGGCGTCCACCTGTAGAACTATGGCCCACTCCCTTTTAAAATACTCTTTAATACCTTCCATTTGATACACATGTCATAAAAACACATTCCAGTGTTACTCTAGGTTCATTTTCCTACATGGTGATTTTTCCTTATTTTGTCTCCAAAGCTCTCAGCTGAGTATGTAATGTTCGGTTACACCCGAACTTAGCCTTTCTTACTTTTTTCCTTTGGTATCTCGAAAATTCCAAAAAGAAAGCTCGTAAAAATCGTACTTTTTTGTAATGTTTGTACGTGCCTCATCGCGACTTTGTTCTCAATACAAATTTTAAGGGTTATCTCATGTCACTGCTTGGACCTAAAAAAAAACAACAATATTTTCACTATACCAAGAGGAAACAAAGAAAAAATGTTGCACACCCTAATACCAACACATATAAACATGCAAGTGGTTAATCCAAAACTAGTAGCCGATTGAGTCAGCGCTGCTGACGTAAAAGTGGGCATTATCAGACAAAATTTTTTTTTAATAATTGCTTCATACCACTACAATGTGAATTGAGGTTATTACATGGAACTGTTTTATGGACAAAAAAGCATGAAAACACTTGAAACAATGCCATCAATAAAGTGGGTACATAAAACTAAAGCTTGCCGAGACAATCTAGCTAAGAAAAAAAAACTGTAACTATTTTTTTTTCAATTTTGTGCTTTTTAAAGCAACAACTTTTACTTTCAACAAATACAACATAAACTCTGGTTTGCGGGTGTGAAATGGCCATTTATAAATAATTCGTCAAATATTAGTGAAAAGCATTTTTTTTTTTTTGCATACCCAAGCCGCTTAAAGGCATTGCTTGCAAATTATTAACTGCTCACTATTTCGCGTATGCGCGCACAGTTTGTCAAATGTTGGTAAATTTAAAGCTGCACGAATGGTATTACGTAGGTATGTGCATATGTATGATTGGTATGTGGGGGACAAATTTTCAGACTTTTGCCAAATTACTGACAGACGTAGCGACAATATTTTTGCATTGGCTCTTAATGAGCGATTACCGCATCAAACAGTGGACCCCAATTTGTTAAGTTAAATAAGAATTGTTGATTCCGTTGCATCAACCTTACCACTATAGGAAAGGTTCAAGCTCAAAAGCTTATTATTTAACGCAGAGAAATTATTACTTCAGAATTTGATTTTTGGCCATGACTCTGTCGCTGATAAAATGCCTATTAGGACAAGTGCGAGTCCTAAGTTCATTAAGAACTCAACACTACGCAACCAGTGATCAATTTTTTTTAGTATTTGCATAGAGATGAAATTGTAAAAAAAACTACCTATATTACGCTTTCCCACAAATTCGTTCGTATTTATAGCATGTCCCCACAAAGCTCCCTCTCCATGCTTATCTCGGTAACTCCATCCCTCTCACCTGAAGCACACTTCTCAAAATTTTCTTCACATAGTTTTAGGAGACTTATAAATTTAGTTAAATGTTAGGAAATATTCCATAAATTTTCGAAAATGCCCTGCCATCATAAGTGGGTAATAATCTGGATAAAATATGGATCATCCAACTCTCAAATAAGAATAAAAATGTGAATAGTTTGTGAAGCAGGTGTACAAATCTGGCCAATGTTGAACAAGTTTTCTCCCTGTACGTGTGAGCAATGGTTTAAATATCCTTTACATTCTTTTAGGTGCCTACTTTTAAAGAAGGTAATTTAAAAGTTTTACAAGCTTTAATTTGGCAGTCGTTGAAGATATCATGATGAAATTTGGCAGGAAAGTTACTCCTATTACTATATGTGTTCTAAAAGTCGGATGGCGAACACGCCTACTTTAAAAACAAATATTTTAAGTCAAATTTTAACAAAAAATTTAATTACTTTACAGTATATAAGTAAATTAAGTCAACATTCAACTCCAACATATGTCTCCAAAACTCTTAGCTGAGTATGTAATGTACGGTTACACACGAACTTAGCCTTCCTTACTTGTTTGTTACTATTTTTGAGCTGAACAACTGAAACGTTTTTAAAATCCTGGCGATAACATTCACAAGTTTTATTTCCATCGTACATTGTGATACACCCTAATTCACATAGTTTTCTCTTGATCGATTAAAATTACAAACCTTTCATTTAATTAAAAATCCTATCACAGTTGAAAAAATTTGCATACAGGTGGTGAAAGACATGTTTATAAGTTTCAAGTCAACACATTTCTACAATTTTTGTGTGTTTTTTTTTTTTGTATTACTGCATTGTCATAATGCATAATACCTTTTTGAAAATTTCTTCAAACTGCAAAAAAAATACCAAAGAAATTTGTATGCGTATCATATTTTCCAATTGTACACATGCAACCAATAATAATATTTGGTTTATGTATAGATATGTTAATCAACACACTTTTATTTTATCAGTTTACTTGCTGCCTAAGTGCTAAATTAATACATAATTTTACTTTATTAAAAATCAGAAAATCAGATATAATTAGGCTGTGCGCGCTCCCTTCCAATTTGGCATGGGAAATTTACCAAGTGGCAAAATGAAGACATTTTAGCACATTGTCAATTTTTTGTTTTTGCTATGCATGGAAATCAAAAATATATATGACTTTTAACAAAATTACCTTTTATGTGCTTTTATAAAAGTACATTAGAAATCGATGTTAATCAAATCAGCCAATGAAGTTCGTCTCTTCAGTCTTTTGAACGCATTTATTTAAAGTTTGTGTCTTAAGTCTTTCGTTGGTGCTAAAAAAGTTTGCACATTGTTGTGTCGATACAGCTGACTTTAATGGCTTGTCAGAAACTAATGGTTGCCAGATGTATTGAATAAAACTGGCTTTTAGGTGCAATAGTATATGAACTATTGGAAACTACATGCCTTTTTTGAACACATCAAAGTTTAAAAATTGAGTTTACGCCACAATTTTTGGATTTGGGACCAATGTGCACTGGGGATGCCAATTTTGCTGTCTCGGATTTTTTGGCACTTTATTATTATGTTTTTTTGTTTTGCAGCCGTATGGCCTTAACAGCATAAAAAAATATTTGGCGTGATTTACCTCCGAAGAATTCTAGGCCGCGCTTCTCTTCCAATTCGCGTCGTGTGCCTTTTAATTTTGCATACAAATTGACGCGACGGGACCTATGTACATGTTTATGCCGACTCCGAATGGCATCTGCAAGGCAGATGCATTTTCACTGAGAAGCTTTTCAATGCAGAAATACAATCGGAGGGTTCGCCAAATCACTACCGTGGGACGGCCCGCTTAGAAAACTTGTCTTCTAATTGAAAAAAAACTTTTTTTTAAATTTTTGACGTTTCTTTGCCCGGGGATCGAACCCATGATCTTCGGTGTGGTAGGCGCAGCAAGCTACCACCACACCATGGCCAGTATAGCGTCATCTAATATAGGAGGAACAAATTACTATAGATTTTGGAGCCACAATAGAGTCCTAGGGTTGACGCAAGGGTGAGGAAATGGCAGGGCATACTATATACGTGTATACCGATAAATCCAAATTAGCGGAAAGGTTCGGGTCTGCCGTTCACTGTGTCGATCCAGAAATAAGTAGATCACACAGACTGCCAGATCACTGTAGTGCCTTCCTGACAGAAATTGTGGCCGTAGAGAAAGTATCAGAAATTATGGAGCTTGTGTGCTTAGTCTGAATATTGATAATTAGGCGTAAACAAGTATTGGAGAAACTTGGCTCAAGCACATATATATTTTGTTGCCGCTCGTAAAGGGATATACGTAACTAAAACAAAAGAGGCGATATTATTCCATAAATCTACGTTATACTTCCCGATCCGCTTGGGAGTAATCAAAAGGAAACAGGAGTTGCATAGGATTCATCGAGCAAGAAAGGCTATAAACGCGGGACTGCAAAATTTCTAGATGATGTGCAAATTCTATGATATAAGACCTACAAAGTTGCTCGTATCTCTAAAGAGAGAAAACTTAATTCTGGCGTAACATACTTATGAATTAGAACACGTCAGTAGCAGAGAATTTCGGTAGAAGCAGGCTGTAGGAAGAAACAGTTGAGCATGTTCTGTGTTCGTGTCTAACGGGGCTCCAACTACTAGTGACGATAAAGATGTCAAATCTTGAGGCAACAGTAGAACGCTCCTAGTAAATGACTAGATAACGCAGTTATTTTATAACATATGTCATGGTACCGAAATAGGTTTTTCCATTTGTCGTGAAACATATTCTGATATCACTATGGATACAATCCAGTCGTTGTTGATCGGTCTGTGCAGCCTAACGTTACCTCAGTAGCAGACTCCACGTGGCCAGTGGGACTCCGAATTTCTTACAGCCCCCAACGTCAGGTTAGGGTCCTGCTTCCCGAATGATGGAGTACCTGAAGTCAAAAGCCCACAGCTCATATCGTCCACATTAAGCCCCTAGGACAGTTTCCTGTACAAAGTTACCCTAGATATTTAACTCTAGAAGAAATTACCAGTATCAAAGGTGTCTTGAAATCGAGAATCTTTTATGTCAGCATCATCAGTTCCATTTTTTCAGTGCTGACGGCAAGTGCAACATTGCTGGGTCATTTGCGTAAGCAACTGGCTGCTGAGTGAGCGACGTGCTTCAGCGCCACCGCAAGTTCGTTTACTTCCGGAGCGCTGTTTCGTTTCGTTTGTTAATAAATTCAATCAAATCCCTTTGGTCTCCTTAACCAACCAGGACGTTTTCGTTGGCCTTAACCAGGACATTATTAAACGCACTTTCGATATCAGACAAAAACTAAGAACAAATTTGTTGTGCTCTGAGGACCTCTCTATTTACGATAGGCATGCTGCAACGCCGAAAGTTAAACTCAATGAATGCTTTCATGCATGCACAAATAAATCCACCCACTCTCAACTATTTTTAAGAGAAACCACGTTTTCGCAGAAGCTTCTCCACGTATCCCATTTGGTTATTCGTATCTTCGATTTGTAAACACAAAAACGCATCTTGGGTATTTTGCAGTTCGAGTGTAGCTCACTCATTCTGGCCTTGTTGTTGTTGCCGCCTACTGGAAGCTCTTAGGTCGCCAGGGAAATTCCTGTAAGTTTTCATCTAGCAGGACTGCTCAAAGAGGCTATTGCTCACCGAGATAAAGCTCTCTACCATAGCTTCTTACTCAGTTTTGAGATCCAGTTGAGTGCTTAGGGTTTCTACAAGATGTTTTAGCAGAACGTACTCCATTCGCAGAAAACTGAACGAGTCCTCGTAAGGAATGCTCTAGCGCGATATCTGGTCTACCAGTTCCCTATTAACCACCATGAGTACCAAAGCCTCTTTCCTTACCGCCGTAGCAAAAGTCCGATCGTCCGCCCTCTCAAATATATAGAGCGCCTCAATTACAAAAAATGGCATTAAAAGCTAATCACTCGTTTTGGTAACGGAGCTCCTTAGATGTTGTGGTGCTCCTCGAGTTGCCACCAACAATTTGGCCGTCTCCTCTCCTTCTTACTTCGGCTGAGAAATGAGAATGCAAAGTTAAATTTTATCTTTTCTCGCCTTTCTCACGTCTTCCTAAGGTAGTCTGACAATTTTACTAAAACAAAAAAAAAACAACAATTCATTAACAACGAACATAAATATCAGTAAATAAAATAAAGCTGGACACTTACATTATTGTATTAAATTACAAAAACAATTAAACACAGTGATGCGTTTCTAAGAGTATATGCAAAAAATAAGCAACGCTTACACAGCGGTGAAAAATAAAATTTGTTTAATAGAATATCTTAGATCCAACTTCGTGTTATTAAATTTTATTTATGCTTGTTGTTAACGAATTGTTTTTTAAAACAAAATTATCAGAATCCCTGAGGAAGACGTGACAGCGTCGAAACGCGTGGAAAAAATGATAAAAAATTAAATATACCTTCTCAGTTCTGGACCGAAAAGCTCCAATAAACGGAGAAAGTTATATGATTAACTTTGCCACAAATTGGGCTAAATTCTAAATGCCATTAGCACCCAGATAAATTTCAGTTTAAATCAAAACCCCCACCATTTCATTCATTCATTCATTTATTTAATGCACATATAAGACATGGTCTTTTACAGTGTCATATTTGAAACGTTTGCTTAATACTAGATCAAATTTATTACTTATTTATATATTTAATATTAGTTACTGACAGAGCGAGATTCAAAAAGTGAGATCAATTCAAAAAGTGAGATGAAGTAAGACAAATCATAGATATTTTTCATAAGTTCATTAACAAAGGATCTGGTGTACAGCTAATTTGAAGCGGGTAGGATTTAGTTCTGACTTTACTTTATTAGGCAACGCATTCCACAATTGCACAGTACTCGTTGCCCTAGGCCTATGAAAAGCTTGTGATACGGTCAACCATGGCACGTTACTGCAAGACCTAGAAGGGTCTACCCTTCCCCCATGTCTTAAAAGGTGGACCGCAAATTATCTGGGTGGCCGGCAGGCATCGGTGCAATTTATAAACGAAATATCAAAACCAAGAAGAATTAAACAAGGGGTGCCACAGGGGTGTCTTATCGCCACTTTTGTTTAACTTCTACATATCAAAGCTACCTTCGCCACCAGAAGGAGTTACTATCGTTTCCTACGCCGATGACTGCACAATAATGGCCACAGGCCCAGGCTCACAGATCGATGAAATTTGCAACAGAATAAACGGCTACCTCCCTGATCTCTCCATAAATCCTCCGCGACCTTATTTACAGCATGGAATGTCGACCATTTTGAACATCGACGTAGATGGAACTACGCTACCGACTGTCCTACACCCTAAAATCTTGGGTGTGACGTTTGATCAGGATCTACATTTTGGTGAGCATGCAGCCGCAATTGTACCGAAAATCCAGAGCCGTAATAAAATCCTCAAATCTCTTGCTGGCAGTACTTAGGGAAAAGACAGAGAAACTCTCATTACCACTTACAAAGCAATTGGTCAGCCGATTGCATGCTACGCGTCCCCTATATGGTCGCCAAGCCTAAAAACTACTCACTGGAAGAAGCTACAGGCCTGCTAAAATACTGCTCTCATAACCGCCACGGGCTGTCTTCTTATGTCCCCAGAACACCATCTACATAATGAGGCGAGAATACTCCCCATCAGATAGATAAATGAGATGCTAACCAAACAGTTCCTGTTGAATATCCAGAAACCTGGGCATCCCAACAGACATCTTATTGATGAGCCAACACCGCCTAGGGGCTTAAGGAGTCATCTCCGTAAGCAGTATGAGGAAATACGGCACCTGAGAACTCAGTCGTATGAAGCAAAAAAACACAAGCAGATCCTCAGTGAACTCCACAAACAGGCGTCGGACCTTTATGCCAGGAATTGCCCGGTGAAACCAGTACTCAAAGAACAGTACCAAAAACTTGCGGAAGAGGAACGAATACTCCCCAGGGAAACGCGAGTCAATCTAGCTCTACTTCGTTCTGAATACTGTAACAGGCTAAACTCTTACCTATCCAGAATCAACCCCGACATACAAAATATATGTCCTGCTTGCAATGTGTCCCCACATGACACCAACCATCTCTTTAATTGTAATGTGGAACCAACGCCTCTAACACCCCTCTCATTATGGTCCACCCCTGTTGAAACAGCAAGTTTCCTTGGACTCTCGTTAGAGGATATTGATGAAATTTGTCATCGGTCGCACCTATTGGATGGGGCGAAGCACCATTTGCCATTATAAAACCCTGAGTTAAAAAAAATTTTAATAATTTGTAATGCTTATATAGTAAAGCCTACTTGCAGAATGACAATTTATATCTTTAACTGAGAGTTAACTTGACATGAGGAGTTAAACGCATACGTTTTTGACAAATTTTTCAACTTAACTATGAGCTCAAAATATAACTTGTCGTTCTGCAAGTGCTTGTCGTCTCGCAATTTTCGGGACTTAAAAAAGCACAGTATTTTATAATTGCCATCGCTAGTATTTACATATTAAGTAAGGTTAATTGTAAAAAATCACTGCAGGTTATCTTCGTGTTCCGAATGCTATTTTTCAATGCTCTATATATATGAAATTTCTTGTATTTTCAATAGAAATTATTTTTCATATTTATTTCTTTTTTTTTCTTTTCAGCTTACAACTTATACTACTAGTCTCAGCGACGTGCCTTTTAGGCAGCGCGCACTCTGCCGCCACCAGCGTTGTCACTGCCTCAGCAACTACCGCTAAACCACAAGGCTTTGCTGCACGCTCCATCGAAGCAAACGATGACGAGGATGAATTTGAATCACAAGCACAAACACATTTGACTTACCGGCAACAACCACAGCCACAACAACAACAACGACAATTATATGATTACAGTCAATCAGAGGAGGATCAAGAGGAAGCGCCACGCCAAGTTTACCAAAGTCGCAATGTGAAACAGCAGAGTAATTACTTAAAACAAAATAATAATAAAAAACAAGCGAGCGAGGAGGAGAGTGAGGAGGAGGTAGAAGAGCCGGATAGACTATCAACATTATTGGCAAATTCAAAATTTAGTTGTAATTCGAAAAATTCAGGGTAAGTATGAACTTAAATTGATCTTGTTTAAATTTATTATATTGCTTTATGTCATTTTATGTTATATTATGTTATTTTATGCTATGTTATGTAATATATTTAATTTTATTACGTGCAATGTTAAGTCATTTTACACCACTAACATTTTGAACCACTGTCCCCAAAATTTTGAAATGTTGGAACTTAAGCTCCCATTACTGATACTTATCATAGACTTGACTTGACTTGGCGTAAACTTGGCAACTTAGCCACGATTATACTCCACTTGGCGCATACAACCTGGCATCATAATCAGCGTTGAAATTTACTTTTAAATAAATGTCAATTTGTATGACAAAATGTCAAAATGAAATGGAAACAAACAAATGGCATCTCAAAATGTAAACGTCACTTAGAACTTACATAGAAAATCAAAATTCAACAGACTTCTAAGTCAAGTTAAGTGTTGCTAAGTTTTGAGTAATCAGTAACATGCAATGTTCATTTAACAGAACTGTAAGTGACAGTTCGCAAGCCAAGTCAAGTCTATGCTAAGTATCAGTAATGGAGCCTTTACACGGTGGCCGCCATGGTATAGTGATAGCGTGCTCCGCCTACCTTGCCTTGCAGATGCCGTTCGGAGTCGGCTTAAACAATGTAGGTCCCGTCCCGGCAATATGTAGGAAAAATTAAAAAGGAGCACGACCGAAATAGGAGAAGCTCGGCCTAAATCTATTCGGAGGCTATAGCGCCTTACATTTATTTATGAATTTAGATACATTACACCGGCGCACAGTGGTCGTTCTTATATGGAGTTGGTGGCCAAAAATACTTCCCGTAGATATATCAACGTGAAACATTGGTCACGGCTTTACAAATATGTGAGAATTATTTTTTCAATAAAATTGGTGCGGGTGATACCTTCATACCGACCCACCACCACCCACCTTCACCGCATGCATAAAAAAAGTAAGTAGCTGTGGGGGTAAAAGTGGTAAGATGTGTCTATCGCAAATACAATGTTTAATAGGATTAAATAAATACATTAAACTTATTAAAAGATCTTGCATACATAACAATAACAAAACAGCAAACACACACAAAAGTTTACATTTGCATATCGTTGACTGGATCAAATAATGTCGTATGTTATATGTGAGTACATATGACATTCGACAATGATTTATCACATTGACGCTATCAGAAAACTGTTGCAAAACATAGTTAGTGGCAGAAAATGGCAGCTGATATTAACACTTTATAATCGTAAAACTATGACTAATAATAAGATATAAGTTCTAACGTGAGGATCGGTGAGGAAACCAACTAAAACTTTAGCTGAAATTGAAATATTTGTGCAAATAAACACTAATAAAGGCACTGGTGAAATTTTAAATAACAAAAAAAAACAACACGCTAAAGACACTAAAATTATTTCAAAATGAAGTAAATGCCTTTGGTTTCAATATTCATTTTTATTTATTTCAATACAATGATATTTTATGTATTTTCAAATAACTTAAACTTGCACTTTATTTTTAACTTGCCCACACTGCAAAAACCAACTAATACCATAACCTCACTTTTGAAGCTATTCTTAAAGACTACAGTCGAATACAACAAAAACAAATATACCTTTTAAAAGGGTGTTCTAATAAGAGATACTAAGGATATATTTGGTGACAACTTGTCACTTTGATTTTTTTATTTTGACCTATGGAACCGACCACTGTGCGGCGCTCTGTTTTGACAATAAGTTTGCCAAGTTCCAGAGCGAATGAATTTTTGATTCCAGGCTGAATGCCAGGTTTTTCATTTTTATCTCCTTTAAGCGTAAGACCACCAAGCAACTCGCAGAGGTCTTTTTTGATTTGTCTTAGAAGTCTACATAACACATATTTTTAGCGCTTTAGCGGTATATATATGAGACATTTTCCGACTTTCTATTGATTTAGGGCGAATAGACTTAAAGTTCTAAGAATTCAAAAAAAAACTATCCGAGCTGGTTCCGGAATTTTGAAATAGTCCCCAAATTATCCGTTAAGCAGAAGCACAACATAAACAAAAAATCCCTAAACTTGTCGGGGTAGACCGATTAAAAAAATTGATCACGTAGGTGTCGAAGAGATACCTTAAATAATTAACTTAAAATAATAATACTATGTTCAAACAGAAAAATAAATTGAGGCAATTTCGATTTAAATTGAGTGGTGCTCATAAAACTCAATTTAGCTGACACAATAGTAATTTGATAGCTGGTTGGCTCGTCTCTACAGCAACAACATACATTTGTTCAGACTGTAAAAATGTACGTGTTGATATTAGGCGGATGGAATGTAATGAAAACATAAAACTTTAAAATTTTTGTGTGTTGTAAGAAAATGTGTTCAATGTTTTTGTTTTATTTTGAGTTTGCCATCTTCTTTTGACAATCCCTACTCCAGTGAAATGAAAAAAGAAAATCAGCTGATGAGATGAGCTAACCATATAGTTGAGCCATGCGTAACTGACGTTTAAATCTACTCAATAAACACACTTTACAAAGTTGTGTTTGCAATTTGAAACAATTTATTACGAATTTTTTTTTAAATTGGCAATTTATTATATTATAAATTGCGTAATAAATTGCCCAAATGGTATAAATTGTCAATTTGGTTTGTGTTTTTACATAACATAAAACCATTTTTAAAAACGCACTGATTATATATATGGTGTGGATCCAGAAATAAGTAGATACATACTACAGGCTGCCAGATCACTGTCTTTCAGACGGAAATTGTAACAGAAGAAATTCTGGATGAAGTGTGCTTAGTCTGCAGTCGTGTCAATATATACATTGTTACCCAGGCAATAATATCACACAGTATTGCATCAAGAACTGTCCCCGAATGAAAAGAAGCATTGGAAAGACATCACTCAGACCATACTTCTAGACTGGCTTCCCGGCCATAAAAAGATAGAAGATAACGAAAAGGCCGGTGAGTTGGCAAAGGAGCCTGCAGCACACGATGAACCGACGTTAGACGTCCCAATCTTTGGGAGGAATCAAAAGGGGACAGGAGTTGGGGCTGCCTAATTTTTTTAGATTTACATCGTTGCTCATATGTCTAAAGAGAAAAGCCTTAAGGCTCACGAAGGCATTAGTAACTGGACACTGCCTTCTGTAGTCACATGCTTATAAGTTAGACCTCGTCAGTAACACCAGAGGAGAGCTGCATGAAGAAACGCTTGAGCACGTTCTGTGCTCGCAAGGTCAAGACTCCAGCTACTAGGGGCAGCAGAGTTGCCAGATCTCGGGGCACCTACTCTCATATAATAAAATAGAGCCAATATAACCTTCAGACTAATAGCTATCTTAAGTAAGTCACGTAATTATCCGTGTGTCAAATTGCATCCAAATCTGTTCCCAACCAATAGTCTGGGCATCTCTAAATCCAAACTTTCGCATTTATAATACTGACGATTCTTACCGGTGGAATTCTTCGTATAGCTCTATTTCAAGACCTTAGTTTCAACAAATAGGTAGAAAGGAGATCGTTCTCAAACTAGAGACTCCATGTAAGTGCCTATCAGTTGTACTCTTGTCAGTTGTACTACTGCAGTTGATTGCTAAATTCATATTGTAACGAACTTCGGGAAATTCCGCTTATTTCCAACCTTCTGCAAACGTTCGGATCGCTAAATTGTCGAATAAATAATTCCAATATTCAATAATACAAAATGGTCTTTATTAGACTACTTTCAAAGTACTTCACAATAACTCTTACTTCACAACTAATGACGTTTTTAAATCAAACTGCTTACTGACTACTCAGCTTGCTCTGCTTTTGTACTCTCGGTTTCCTCGTTCACCCATTTCTCCTAAGGTCTAGTAATTTCGTGAACTTCCTGCTTGGTTATCAGCATATACACGTATATTTGTAGTTTGTATCCATATTCGTGTGTGTATGTGAGTACTACTTCGGCTGATGATGACATGCTTTTGCGAGTATCTCTCTGCTGCCTTATATGTATGTGTGTACATTATGATTGATTTGTTTACGTACATACGAGTGGCTGCTTAGTATCGGATTAGTGATGATAATATTCGCGTGATATTGCCAACGTTATCGTTTGCACAGACCTTAACCTAACGTTGGACTACCCCAACTGCTTCGTCGATTCAGCCCACGTCTCCATCTTGTCGTGGAGTCTGATCTCAATCCCTACAATTCGGAGAATTAATCCTGATTCCATTTAACACTATAGTCTGATTTGTTCGTCATGATATTTACCGTTTGTCTTATGTCTTATTTTATTATGTTATGTCATGTAATATCTTATTTTATGTCAACTTATTATTTTAAATCAAACATATTATTCTACTACCTAATTCTACTAGCTACTACGCCGATGAGTCCCTGAGTTGCGAAGTCTTCCATTATTGCCAAGACAATCAGCGTCATTCTTGGATTTGTCCTGAAGGTTTCACATTTCACCAAATCCATTTGATCTGCATGCCACCATCGCACGACAACATCTGTCAGCAATCTTCGAGATATCACATTGTTAATGATTACCTTTACAAGCCTATTAATTTGCAAGAACACCAAACCAAACCAAATGTGACACTACGCTACTCGGAACGTTACTATCCCGAAAATTATTACGAGAATGATCGTTATTACGATGAAGAGGACACATCGCGTCAACGTGTAAATCATCAACGACAACCCGTGAGTCCCAAAAAAAAGCTTACTTGAGTTTAAGAGACATAATTAATATTTGTATCTTGTCTTTTTTAGGTGCAAGTTGGCCTCCAACAGCATCAGCAGCAACCCCAACAAATTTATCAACAAACACGCCAGCAAGCGCAACCAGTACAACAAGTGGTGCGCCATCAGCCCGTTCAGCAGACGCAACAACAGCCACAGCAGCAGCAAACAACGGTTTATCGTAAACCAGTAATCACAACAACAACAACTCAGCCACAATCACAACAACAGCTAATTCAACCGATACAACAACATTCCATACAACAGCGTCCCATCGCTCAAACAATTGCACCATTAGTTACACAAAGTCCTTACAGATTCTATACGGCTGCATCACCTCTGCAACATGCTGTGCCACAACCTCAAGTCTATCGTACTCCAGAAGAAATCAATATTTCGCTTCTACAACGCCGTCCACAACTTTTTGTTGCCACTTCGACGCCGCGTTACTACGAAGACGATTATCTGTATGAGCGAAGAAAGTAAAAAATTGGGCTTTTAAAAGTCGTTCCTCGTCATTTTCATCCTAATACATAAAAAAACCTTTAATCTATTAGTAGCGTCTAGCCTAAAGTAATGCTTCCACATCCATCTTGTCCAACAACTAAAATGCACTGTGAATGGTATTAAAACAAGAAATCAAAATTTTCGGGATATGTTTTGCTAGCTGTAAGCATTAAACCTAACGAATAATAAAAAAAATGTATTTTATTTTTAACGGTATTTTTTTTTTCTCGTTGGTTAAGTAGGTCCGTGATCAGCCTAAAGGGCCCATTACTGATACTTAGCATAGACTTGACTTGACTTGGCGTAAACTTGGCAACTTAGCCACGATTATACTCCACTTAGCGCATACAATCTGGCATCATAATCAGCTTTGAAATTTATTTTTAAATTAATGTCAATTTGTATGATAAAATGTCAAAATGAAATGGAAACAAACAAATGGCATCTCAAAATGTAAACGTCACTTAGAACTTACATAGAAAATCAAATTTCAACAGACTTCTACGTCAAGTTAAGTGTTGCCAAGTTTTGAGTAATCAGTAACATCCAATGTTCATTTAACAGAACTGTAAGTGACAGTTCAGTCAAGTCGAAGTCTATGCTAAGTATGAGTAATGGGCCCTTAATTCTCATTGGTAATACTCGGCTTAAGCGCTCACTGATGGTATTGGCTTTTCAAACAGAGTGGGGTCGCTATAGAAATGTGTAAATCAAATCCCTTATAGCGGTTCCGTCCGCGCGAAGAAAATAAAATATGATATTTCGTCGTTTGGGAAATATTATTGGCCCGGTGAATAAGCGATTTTGAAAAAGGTTGTTACACGAAACCGTTCTGATATAATACCGAAAGGTCCCGAAAAAACTTTCGAAATAATCTCGAAATACTATATACGAAAACTATCCCAAAATTTAGCTGAATTAGTAATACAATAGTCCAGATTTCCGATATATGTAATACCGAAAGGGGCGACGCTTACATTACGTTACGCTTATTTTGCTGCTTTTCGTCTCACCTCCTACACTGCGGAACGAATTGTGACGCCTTTTTACTTTCGTCCACGATACAGCATGACACTGACTTCAACCCCCAATAATTGTGATCCCGAAAGCATCTCTGGTAGTTCTGTCCAAATTTCCTAAATTGCTTAGACACGATCCATGTGACCAAACATCATTATTATAGGCCAACTAGACTCACAAGTTGAACTATATAACACTGCTGTGCCGTTGGGGACGGGGTGTGGCACTCCCAATACTCATTAAATCTTCTTCGGTACTCGCCGTCGCCAACGCGTAGCAGTCCGTTATTCTTTCAAAGAACTTTCCTCTCCAACACTCCCAGAGCCACCACATCTGATGTTGCCAGTGGACATGCTTTTGCACCATGTATCAGGACGGGTACGATAAGTGGTTTATAGAACATGATTTTAGTTTTCCCATTTAGAACAAAACTTCAAATACCTACTTGGTCCAAAGTAGCATTTATTGGGAAGAGTGATTATTCGCTGGGAGTGGTCGATAGAAAAGTTCTTCGAAAGATTTATGGACCTCTACGATTTGGCGATGGCGAGTACCGAAGAAGATTTAACGATGAGCTGTACGAACTATACGCAGACATAAATATAGTCCAGCGAATTAAAACGTAGCAGTTACGCTGGCTAGGCCATGTTATGAGAATGAAAGATGACGCTCCGGCCAAGAAAGTGTTTCCATCGGAACCCGCCTATGGAAGCAGAGGTAGAGGGCGGCCCCCACTCCGTTGGAAGGACCAGGTGGAAAACGATTTAAACTCCCTTGGTGTGACCAATTGGCGCCAGTTGGCAGAGAGAAGGAGCGACTGGCGTGCCTTGTTGGACGGCCATAACCGTTTAATCGGTTTAGCGCCAATTAACGAAGTAGGATTATTCACTGGATTTCAAGGCTGACGATGTTGTTTGCGTTAATACTACTAATATTTCGAAATAATGGCTGCCAAGCCGTAAGTACGCTGGCTTTGTTTTTGGCACTCCCAACTTTTCCAAAATTATTGGGCCTCGGTTTATGCGGCTCATTGGATTCACCAAGGCTGATGTTAATTGGGGTTTTTATATGCCACTGCCCAATGGAAGTTCATACGGTACCTCTTAGCATACTGAAGAACCCCTCTTGCTGCAGCTGCATGGAGGATGACGAGTTAGAATCATCGAGACACTTCATGCTAGATAGTTCAACTTGTGCCAGAACTTGGCGATAGTGGTTCGGTCTCGGCTTACTAGGATCTCCGAAGGACTTATCCGGTGCCGGGATCGGTCCTATTCGAAACTTTTCTAAATAGCTATATCATACGTTACCGTTATCGTATGGGGTATCAAAACAGACTATCATGTTGTCCAAGTGAGCTAGAGGGTTTGAAAACGTTTTCTTAAGTACTTTGATGCTCCCTCTCCCGTGATTTGAGCCCAGAACTCCGTGCCCGCAAAAAGCGAGCTAAAAGAGCACCTGGCAATATGAGAAGCGATGTATTCTGCACACTTTCCTACTGTTGAAACTGCGAGTTTCATTGGACTCCCCTTACAGGACTTTGATGACAATTTGTGAGTGGTCGCAGCCATTTGATGGTGCAAAGCACTGTTAACACCATTGTGTATGAAACAAGATATCAATCTTATCCGTCAACTGTCTGACGGGATGTTCAAGATGGCTTCTTTTTAGCTTTTTGACAGCGTTTTGACAGGATGTTCTATTTCTTATCCACAATGGTTAACACAACATGAATATGTATTCTGCTTACCTTTTGCGGTCGAACGCATGGTATTCGGACTAATAGGTATAATACTGAAAAGTCTGTCAGATATGCCGACAATGGACGGAAAACAACAATTTCCTGCCCCCAGCGGGTTAGGAGGCTTATAATATACCCGCGGCAGGTATGCCTGTTACCAGACACGACTTAAATGCCCAAATGATTCATGGGGGTGTGTAGCGCAACCCTTTAAAAGGGTTAGGGCTTATTACCGGAACGCACAAATCACACACAGAAGATTGTGCATTCACGGGTTCAAAATTGCTTCGTTCTGCGCATATACGTCACACTTGACTGGTTCAGCGAATGAAAGAAAGAGGAAAAAAACAAGAGCTAAAGGAAAATTACGTAAAAATTGCCCATAAAAAACAAGTGAACTAGTGTTTACATGCGCAATGCGCTAACTTCTCTAATTCCATCATGGCCGGAACGTACAGGGTATATCCCGCAAAGGACCATCAAAATAGACAAGAATCCCCAAAATTTTCGGCAATGTTTTTATCGCTACAACAACAACACAATCCCGGCTCACATTGAATAATGAACATGAAAATTACGGATTGTCGAGCTGATCGGTGTGGTAGGCGGATCACCTTACCATTACACCAAAGCGGCCGTAAAACGTTGTTTCGTACAGGGGCATTTTCTCACTGTGCGTCATAAATGTCGCGCAGGGGAGAATGCGCCTGCCCGAATAAGTTTACCGTTTTAAAAAATATACGTTGGAGTGGAACATGTCATGGCTTGCCATGATCGAAACTATTGCGCTTTAGAATTAAAATAACGATTCAAGTTGAGCGAATCAATCAGTTTAGTTAGTTAGGAATTGAATGCGGTGCCAGCAAGTTGCTAGAACGGTTGTCTATAGAATAGTCGTATGGTGCGCGAATACATTGTAATATAATTATATATATGTAACAGAAATAATAATGTGTGTTGAGTGCAAGATTTTGTGTGCAATAAAAAGGGTTTTTTCTGGCCTTTGGCCTTTTTCCCTTTAGCTATGCATTTCTTTTTTTATATAAGATGAGTGTGGTTGCACACACCCCCACATGTGGTAGTAAGTATGAAACATTATGGTCCGTGTCGAGCCGGATCAAAGCCAGTTGAGTGAAAGAAGTTTGTTACTGCGTAATTAAAACGGCTGCTCATAAAAAGTGTTTAAGCATTCAAGCGAACAACAGGTATACGCGTAAAAGCAAAAACAAAAATTTGATAAAAATTCATTGAAGCTAATTTTTTGGAAAATTTTAAATCAAAAAGGTGAGCGTTAAAATAATAGTTAAACAAATTATCTACAGTCCGCTGAGAAAATTCGGTAGAATTTAAAAAGATAAATTTGGAAAAGTGCGTATGTAAAATATATAACAAAATGTATAATCATAGTGGGGAATTTGTGCGAGAGTAGATAATATACCAAGCTATACATATATAGTGAGCATATACATATATTGTGAGGTAGAAAATAACATATAGTGTGCGCGTCGAT
The DNA here is from genome assembly GCF_040869045.1 of Eurosta solidaginis. Classification (NCBI taxonomy): domain Eukaryota; kingdom Metazoa; phylum Arthropoda; class Insecta; order Diptera; family Tephritidae; genus Eurosta; species Eurosta solidaginis. The sequence goes on from NC_090321.1 coordinate 239,907,128, forward strand.
TTAAGATATATGTAAAGCTATAACGGGGCATATGTAAAACATGTTGAGATTCGTTCGAGTGCGCAAGAAATATATACATATATTTTGAGCGTGTAGAAAATAATACGCAGTGCGCATGTCGGGCAAAATGTATATGTAAGGTTAAAACGGGACGTATGTATAAGCATGCTGAGATTTGTCTCGAGTGCGCAAGTAAATATTGCATTGGAGTATTAAAAAATAAAAATAAAATACATATTGTGCGCAACGGTTTGAAATATAGATATGTATAGCTACATATAATGGCGTGCTGGTAGTTTATTAAAAAAAAAGAAGGAATTTGTCTTTACATATATTATGAGTGTTGAGAAAATATGTTGTGCGCATCGGTGTAGAGTATATATGTAAAGCTACAAAGGGGCGCTTATGTAAGGTTTTTGCGTTTTATCTTAAGGGCGCGAGTAAATAATGGATTGGTATTTACATATATTATGAGAGTTAAAAAAAAATATGTTGTGCGCATCGGCTTAGAGTATATATGTAAAGCTACAAAGGGGCGCTTGTGTAAGGTTATTGCGATTTGTCATAAGGGCGCGAGTAAATAATGTATTGGTATTTACATATAGTATGAGTGGTGAGAAACATATGTTGTGCGCATCGGTTTAGAGTACATATGTAAAAAAGAGGGTGTGCATAAAAAGAGAATAGTCCCAATTTGGTGAAGTTTTGATTCTGTTGTGCTAAAGGAATTTGTGTGTTTGTGTGACAAGTTTTAGGTGGCAATGTGGAAAATGTAGTGAAAGAATATTGAAGCAGGTAAGTTTGGTGTGCTAGACATGAGTGTACATGTATGTACGTGGTTATGTATATATATATGGATATGCATGTGTGCTTGGTGTGAAAAATGGTGCTTGATACAAGAATACATTTTTTGAAAACAGCAAATATAAATGAATAAGATTGCATGCGATATACTAAATTAAATTGTGTGCTTAGATGTTTGCTTATTTGAATGTTTGTGTTTGAATGTCTGTGTGCTTGTATGTGCGTATGTAGCACTTTGATGGTGATAAAGTTTGTAAAAGAAAACCGTTGAAAAAAAAGGAAATATCATGAGATAAATTTGAATGGTGAGATAAGTTGAGCTGTTATTGGGGGCTTAAATAAAAAATATTTTATGCATAAACAAAAGATGAGCTTGGGGCAAGATTGTATAGTAGTACATGTGTACTGAGTGGGCTAGCGTACCTGCAGGTGTTTAAAGTCTTTCGGCAATTGCATGTTTGAGTTGGCACTAATGATAGGTGAGCACGGTTAAGGCGAGCTAGAATTTTTCAAATATATATGCAAGCCGGAAGCATTGGTGCAAGCGCTTGAAGCAAATGTCAGTGGGCAAGTCAAGATGATTGATTGAGGGCTTGGTGACAACCATCATTAAGCGTTTGTTTAAATGAAAAATAATAAGCTATGATAACAAAGTTGCACTCTGTGTGCGAGGCTTCACTATTATCATTGCCATATTCAAATATATTATTTTGTTTGTTTGTTTCTTTTCTTTATGTTTTTTCATATTTAGACATGGCATTTCAGAAGAAGTTGAAGTCTCATGTAGCTAAAATCCAGCGTGCGCTAGAGTTTGTTAATGACACTGATTTTATTCAAGTGTCAGTGGGCGAGATTAAGGTGCGACTTACCTCACTACGGCTAGCATAGCAGGCATATAACGAAGAGTACGCAGCTGTAATTGAGGATGTGGATGAGGAGGCGCTAGACCACTTTTGTGAGAAAAATCTAGCTGCAGTTAAGGCAGTCTATTTTGAGGCGCATGCGAAAATGCAGAGCAAATTAAAGAAAGAGAACCCTATTGAGGGACCAGATATTAATAAGCAACCGATTAATGTGCAGGTGCAAATGCCAGGCCAACAGAATAATCTAAAAAATACTTGGGGCGAATTCGATGGCATGGTTACTAAATGGACAGGCTTTCGTGATCGATTCTGCGCAGCCGTACATGATAACGATAAAGTAGACTCATTCAAATTTCTATAGCTGACGAATTCTCTTGTGGGGCGTACAAAGTTGACTTTTGGGCAATGACAATTCTCGGCTAACAATTATATGCAAGCGTGGCAAAGACTAAATCAAATGTATGATCAAGGCTACTTAATTGGGCGAGAGCATTTGAGAAATTTTATTCGGCTGCCGGAATTGAAAGGCCCCGTGCGAGAAAACGACTTAAGGTGCATGTCAAATGTAACTCATGATGTGTGACGTCAGCTACAGGCGCAAGGACTCCCGGTGGAACACTGTGATTTTTTCATGGTGCATATGCTACTTGAGCGCTTAGGCACTGAAACAGCCAAACAATGGAAGCTAGCGAGGAAAACTGATACTCCGAAGTTAGATGGCATGCTATCCTTTTTGGATAGGAAAGCACTGGCACTAGCAAATACATCCGATAACCGTAGGCGCGTAGAATCGGCAGTTGTCATACCGGGACATAATACAAAGAAACAGAGTGGAGCAAGGCAACAAGGAGCTAGAGCAGAACCGTCATCATCAGGGGCAGGAACAGGGGCGTCATTATTAGGTGCAAGAGCCATGCCAATGGTTTGTGATGCATGTGGCGAAAACCATATGCTATATCATTGTCCAGAATTCATGGCACTAAGCCTGAGGTCAAGAAAAGAGTTCATTGAAAAAAGAAAATTGTGCCCAAATTGTTTAAGAAGGGGCGTGGAGCTGAAAACTGCTACCAGGCGGAATGTTGGAAGTGTCCTGGTAGGCCAAAGCATAATAGTGTGCTATGCCCGAATTGGGAACCGAAGAAACAGATGAATACGGTTCAGGTACAAACCCAGCACAACAAATCGAGACCAAAGGGAAAATTAGATTGACAATTAAAGGGGGCTAGGAGACAAACAAATGCGATGCAAGAAGAGGGCAAGAAGGGCGAGATGGCCATAGAATATTAAATGCTTCGGAGACAGAAGAGCCAAGAAGAAAATTAATGAAAACTGAAGCTATAATTAAAAAAATATATAAACCTATTAGTATTAATGAAAACTATTCAGTGAATTTTAATAAGGGGCAAGAGCGGGCAAGGACATTATTTCCAACGGCAATGATGAAAATCGTTATAAACGGCTATGAATTGGGGCCTATTAGAGCGTGGCTAGACACGGGGGCACAGATTAATATGATAACTTTTACATTGCAGCAAAGGTATGGTATAAGTACAGAATCGATCGCGAAAAAGATGATTGGCATTGAGGGAAATCCGCTGCAAGTGAGCAAGAAGACTATGTTGGTGCTAAAGCCTTGGTATTCATCGAGTGTGCAGATTAATGCAGAATGCTGGATCCTGCCTAAATAGAGCCAGTGGTCTCCGGTGCTTCTTGCACCAGGTACAAGGGTAGGTCCAACACATCAACCCATAGAAGGTGAGTTAGCTGACCCAAAATACTGGGTACCAGAAATTGTGCATATGTTACTTGGGGCTAGCTTAGTTGCAAGAATCTTCGTTAAAGTAATACGAAATAGCTTGGATGGGATAGCTTTGATGCAAACAACAGTGGGCATAGTAATTTTTGGTGAATGTGTGCAAAGTCTGGATGAACAGATAGGTGAGCTTGTGTCAAGGGTGAGCTACAAAGATAATAGAGACCTAGACAAGCTAATAACAAAGTTTTGGGAAATGGAGCAGGTGCATGAGTGATCAATGCAAACTGAAGAAGAAGAGCTAGTGGAGAAGATTTTCCTGGATACTCATTATATATAGATGGCCGATTTGTAGTTACTATACCACTGAAAGATGTCAGAGACATAGGCAGTTCAGAAGAAACTGCGCTGCGAAGATTTCTATATTTAGAGAAACGGTTAGAGAAGGAGCCAGAGCTGAGAGCGAGATATATAGAGTTTATGAGAGAATATGAGGAGCTGGGGCATATGAAGATCATAGATAAATATTCGGGGCAGAGCGTATAATATCCCACATCATTGTGTGGTCAAAAGGTTTCGTGTTGTTTTTGGCGCAAGTTGTTGCACCAATAAAAGGGTCTGCCTAAATGGGGTGCAACTACTAGGGGACAAAATACAGAGAGATTTCAGCGAGACAATAATGAGGTTTACAAGGCATAGGATTGCATTTAGTGCAGATATTAAGATGATGATTAGACAAGTTAAGATTACTAGAAATCAATGGGATATGCAGCGAATATTTTGGCGCGAGAGCAGAGAAGAACCATTGAAGGAGTATTGGCTAACTGTTGTGACGTATGGTATGACATCATCGGCATATAATGCAGTTAGAGCAGTAATCCAGTGTGCAAGAGATGCAAAGAAAGATTACTGTAAAGCTGCTGAAGCAATTATGAATGACATGTATATGGATGATTGTGTTACCGGAGCTGACAGTGAGCAAGACGCTATTGAACTAGCAAAACAAATGGATCACATCCTGGGTGGAGCCGGTTTTACACTTAGGAAATGGAAATCGAATAGCAAGAAGCTAATAAGGACCTTACAGTCCGGAGAAGAGGAGTGTTTGTTTAAATTCGAGGATGAAACTAGGGTGCTTGGATTGGTATGGTTGATATCGCCAGACCAATATGCATTTGTAGTTAAGACACAAGACTTGCCATGTATCATAACAAAACGAGTAGTTGTTAGCTGCGTGGCACAGTTGTTTGATGGATACACTTCTCCAATAATTGTTGTAGGGAAGGTTTTGATACAAGATTTGTGGTGATTGAAGGTAGAATGGGATGAAGAGCTACCATCTGAATTATAAATGAGATTCAGAAAATATTGGGACGAGATGAAAAAACTTGAAAATTTTAGAATTCCAAGATGGCTCGGTACTGAGATGTCTGAGAAGGTTGAATTATGCGGCTTTGCTGATGCATCAGAATCAGCCTATGATGCAGTTGTTTATGCTAAGACGAAGGAAGCGAATGGGAATTTTAAATGTAGATTAATAGTATCAAAAACAAGAGTAGCTCCAGTAAAGAAGATGACTATTCCCAGGTTGGAATTGTCGGCATGTGAGTTATTGGCTAGACTGGTCGTTGAGGTTAAGAGAGCAATGAATTGGGGCGAGATCAATTATACGTTGTGGACAGATTCTCTGGTTGTGCTTTACTGGTTAGAAAAAATGCCCAAAGATTTGAAAACATTTGTAGCTAATCGCGTATCAGCAATTCAAGATAATACTGGGGCAAAGAGTTGGAAACATGTGGGTTCGGAAGATAATCCAGCGGACTTATTAAGTCGAGGATTAGAACCCGGTGAGTTGGTTGATGATCGATTTTGGTTGGAGGGCCCAGAGTGGCTATCTTTTCCTAAGACACAGTGGCCACCTGATAAGTTTGAACAGGTTAAATCAAAAAATAATAAGGATGGGCAAGCAGAAATTAAGGTGCACATTGTAAATGTATGTTATGAGGAGATGGAGATTTTTGTGCCAAAAATGGGGGGAAGTGGTGAGCTTGTTCCAATCACGAAATAAAAAACAGGGCAAGAAGGAATTTTGAATGTATTGGCATATGTAAGGCGATTTATAGATATAGTCAAGACAAAATTGACGACTCGTGATAGGATAAGAAAGTCAGCAAAGAGGTGCAGATTAAGGGGCATGAAATTGAAGGTAGATTTACCAAGTGAGCAAGAAAAATTGTGGGCAATGGAGTACTTACTGAGAAATTCGCAGGAGAAATATTTTCACAAAGAATTGGTATTGTTAAAAAAGGAGCACAAGTTACTGGAACATAGTAAGTTGGAATCACTACGACCAATTTTGGATAAAAGCGGGCTTTTGAGGGTAGGAGGTCGATTGAATGAGGCGAACCTTGGATATGAAGCAAAGCATCAGGTAATTGTGGCAAGAGGTTCCAGATTGGCTTACTTCATAGCTGATTATGCGCACAGACAAACTAAGCATGGGGCAGTGCAAGTAATGACACATTTCATTCGGCAAAAGTACTGGATTCCACGCTTGAGAGATGAGCTCAGAAAATACTTACGTGGGTGTGTTGTATGTGTGCGATACAACTATAAGCTTGAACAACAGTTGATGGCAGACCTACCAGCTGAGAGGGTGCAAACAGGTAAACCATTTCTTCACTGTGGGCTAGATTATGCTGGTCCATTTAATGTACGTGTGAGGGTGCGAGACGATTATGTCGATAAGACTAAATGTTGGGTTGTTGTGTTTGTATGCTTGAAAACTCGGGCTGTACATATTGACTTGGTGCTAGATCTGACAACTCAATCCTTCATTGCGTGTTTTCAAAGATTTATTGGACGGCGAGGCCGTTGTGCAAAACTATTCAGCGATAATGCGACGACATTTGTTGGTGCGAGCAAGACGACAAAAAGGGCTATGGATCACTGGAGAGGGCAAGAGGCGCTGGAACATATTGGTCTAAAAGGTAGTGAGTGGCATTTTATGATTTCAGCAGCGCCACATCAAGGAGGGATTTACGAAGCAGCTGTAAAGTCAATGAAATTCCATTTGACCAGGATCGTTGGCCAGAAAACGCTGGCACAAGACCAGCTGGTGACGTTGTTAGTTGAGATTGAGGCAATACTGAATTCCAGACCTTTATATCCGCTGTCAGATGATCCAAATGACATGCAGGCATTGACACCGGGCCATTTTATTATTGGGGAGCCATTGATTTTACCGCCTTCGTTTCTGGTGGATGACCAACCGACAAGTTTAGGGATAAAACTCTGGCAGCAAAGGCAAACAATGCTTCAGCACTTCTGGAATAGATGGCAAGCAGACTATTTAAACAGTTTACAAGAGAGAAAGAAATGGCCCAGAGAAAATGAAAACGATAAGATTGGGCAGATGGTAATAATCAAAGCAGAAAATTTTCCACCAGCCCAGTGGGCATTGGGACAAGTTACCGAACTGATCCTTAGTAAAGACAAACTGATTCGTTCTGTTGTGGTGCAGACACAAACGAGCAAATTAACGAGACCCGTACAAAAGATATGCATACTACCAGTGGAGCCAGACAAAGCAGAGCAGCGGTAAAAGATGAAGTATCTGGGCTAATAAATTATGTAGATATTTATGTATGTATATTGAAGCTTAGTTGAGAAAACCGTAGGTTTTCGCTGGCACTGTTTCGTACAGGGGCATTTTCTCACTGTGCGTCATAAATGTCGCGCAGGGGAGAATGTGCCTGCCCGAATAAGTTTACCGTTTTAAAAAATATACGTTGGAGTGGAACATGTCAGAATTAAAATAACGATTCAAGTTGAGCGAATCAATCAGTTTAAGTAGTTAGGAATTGAATGCGGTGCCAGCAAGTTGTTAGAACGGTTGTCTATAGAATAGTAGTATGGTGCGCGAATACATTGTAATATAATTATATATATGTAACAGAAATAATAATGTGTGTTGAGTGCAAGATTTTGTGTGCAATAAAAAGGGGTTTTTCTGGCCTTTGGCCTTTTTCCCTTTAGCTATGCGTTTCTTTTTTTATATAAGATGAGTGTGGTTGCACACACCCCCACATGTGGTAGTAAGTATGAAACAAACGTAATACGGGGCATGTTAAGACTATTTTATGCCAGATTTACACATTTCGATTCCAAAAATATACAGAGAGGTGTCAAAACACGCGTATTGGCTTCGAAAACATTAATCCGAAGGCGGATTCTTTTTGGCCGGAGATATTTGCAGTTGAAGTTGGCAACTTTCATGTGTTTGTTGTAATGTTGTTTTGCAAGAAAAAAATTTGTGTACAAAGGATTTAGTTGTGATCCCACCCCATTGGTGGACCGGCCAGATAATTTTTTACAAGCGCTGCCGAGGGCCACCAGAAATGTGTTCTGCGCAAAAATAATATGGAACCCCCCCCCCCCCTCCGTTTCGGAGGTACCCGCGGGTCATTTTCGGTTTTTCGTTAATATCTTTTGAACGTCGTTTGCCACCTCTCCGGATATTTTTTGGGTAAAAGTCTAGTTGAGGGGTCGACTGCTAATACGCAACGAAAAATATCGAGAGTTGTCAAAAGACACATATTGACCTCGACAGCAATAACCCGAAGGCGAAAAGATGGACGCGTATTAGCAGTTGGTCCGTCATAACCATACCATAGCTAACCAATTGGTTTTTGGTTTTTCGCCATATCTATAACCTAAAATATTTGAGTTGGTGAATTTATTAACTTTTTGTATATTTTATTTATTGTTTTGGATACGTTTTGACTAAGAGACTTATTTTTTGTGGAATATGTTTGTAATTTTTTGCGTTTTCTTTATTTTTATGAAATTTTCATGATTTTTAGGTTAAGGCGCCATTAATCGATCACATTGGAGATGGATATGGATATGGGTATGGATACGACTATGACGTTAGGGTTAAAGGGCGTATTAATGGTGACATATAACAATACAGCCATAACCAGATAAGACAGCTGATCACACGTACCTTATGGAAGTTTAATTTGGCCTTAATAGCGGAATATCTCTCAATCAATTTATAAATATAACAGGGATGCACCTTAACGTTAAGCTAATCGTTTATCAAAAAATTTCCACCGTTTCCGCTGAAACACTTCGAAATATTATCGATAAAGAAATTATCAAGATAAATTGAATCTCGTTTTTAACCGAAACGAAAAGCTTTCGTTAACGTTAAAAACGTTAACAAAAACGTGATACTTTATTTTTGAATTGTGCTGGCAATGCTATAGCCATGGTGAAGCCGTAAGGTGGTAACAGCGAACGGACATACACACAAATGTGTAATTCGTTGGTGGTAATGTCAAAAATACTCTGAGAAATGTTCGTATTGTCAAAATTCATGAGAAAAGTTGCAATCAGCTTGGCTAATGCTTTCACCTTTAATGACTCCGCCATAAATCAGCTTTGCCAGCATAGTTTGAAATTAATAATCAACATAAACGATTTGATTTCGTTTTGATATTGCAGAAAACGAAACAAAATCATTTCGTTAATTTGACGTTCTTAACGTTAATAAACGAAACGAAATGACTTTGTTTCGTTTATTAACGTTAATTATCGTAACGAAATGATATCGGTTCGTTGGTTAAGCATACCTGAAATATATGTATATAAATATAGAGAACCGGGTACCGTTATTTAAAATAAACACGGCCACCCTACAGGAGTAAACGTCATCAACAAACAGCTGACTTTGACTTTTATATAAAAAAAAAACATAACGTGCAAAAATTTCGCTGTTTTGTACAAAAATCGCATTATATTCATTAATTTAATAATAATAACAAAAATCGTTCAATTTACAATGGTAGCGCAAGAATACCAAGCTGTAATATTAGCAGCTGGTCGTGGTACACGGCTACCCGAAGTCGTAGCAGATGCACCTAAATGTTTACTGCCAATCGGGCCTTATCCACTACTGTGGTATCCTTTAAATATGTTGCAACAGCACAACTTTCAAGGTAAGTATTTGTTTATAAAAAGATAATTTATCAATTTACCCTATTATTCAATCATTTTGCAGAGGCTATTGTTGTGGTATTGGAGAGTGAACGTTCAGAAATTCAACTATCAATGGAGCGTACACCATTGAAAATTAAAATAGACTATGCTGCTATTGATAGTGATAGTGATCTTGGAACTGCGGATAGCTTACGACTAATACATGACAAGTAAATAAGAACACATAGTACTAATTACTTGTGAAGCTCCTATTTTACATCATTATCTGTATTGCAGATTAAAATCAGACTTTTTGTTAATGTCCTGCGATATAGTTTCGAATGTTAGTTTATATCCGCTTATCAATAAATTTCGCCAACATGATGCTGCTTTGGCGGCGCTACTCTTTAAAAGCGGCTTTGAATCGAATGTAACATTGCCGGGACCAAAAACAAAACATAAACCTGAACGTGATCTTATTGGTATTCATCCGAATTCTCAGCGTTTACTTTTTCTCGCATCTACCAGCGATTTTGAAGAAGTAATGAGCCTTAATGCACACCTTTTGCGTAAAAATGGTAAAATGACGATACACTCACGTTTGGTGGATTCGCATATTTATGTAATGAAGAACTGGATCATTAATTTTTTACTTAAGGTAATTTATTATACAATTTGTGGAGTAATATTATTAAAAATCCAGAGTGTGATCGCTTTGTTTTCATTCTGCATTCTTATTCATGTAGCGGTAAGCACACTCTCCAAAGGTTTTGGAGAGTGTTATAGATAATGATAGTCTTTTTCCAGATACTGTTGTGGTACGTTGTGGTAATTATCACACTTAAGTTACCATCCGCACCCTCTTTATCGCTGCAGAATTTGAATTTTCTCAGAAAACAAAAATAGTCTAGCAGGTTTTTCGTTCAAATCGGAGTCGATTTAGTGGAGACTTTTTCTTTCGCCAAGCACTATCAAATGTATATACCGCCACGATCGGATATACACGTTTATACTTATCATAGCACTGTTATTTGTAGTTTGTACTCGCAATTGCGAGACAAAGACCGCCTAGTAGTTCTTGGTGATTTCAATTTATCATCAGTAAATTGGATCAATACCATCGACTCAAATTTTATGACTCCCACTACTCAGCACGAGTTTTTAAATAGCCTGCTAGATACATCTCTTCTCCAAATTAATAATGTTTTAAATTCCAAAAGGAAAATCTTAGACTTAGTTTTTACAGATGACTCTGCGGGTATAACTCTAACCCGAACTCCTCCATTATCCCTTCCTGAAGACCCTCTTCATCCTACGCTTGAGATAGTACTGGATGTTGTTCAACCTGTGATGCTCAATGTTTCTAAGCCCAATTCCCGACCCCGGTCGAGATGTTTTTCAAAGACGAATTTTAGTGAGCTCAATAATTTGATTTCTGCCCATGACTGGTCGAGTCTTTATGCGTGTACAGACGTTGAAACAGCGACTTCCTTGTTTTATAGTTCTCTTGATGCTTTGTTTGAAAGCTGTGTCCACCTTCGTTATTCCAGTACCACCACGGGTAAACCACCTTGGTTCTCAAAGCAACTATTAAGACTTGATAATATTAAATCTAGACTCTATAAGCGTTTCAAAAGATCTGGTAAAGCTATTGATTTATCTAAATATTTAGTGGCGCGCTCCAATTTTCATCGTCTTAACCAGCAGTGTTATAAAGGTTACTTATCATGTTGCAAATTCCAATTTACTAATAATCCGCAACGTTTCTACAGATTTGTTAATTCCAAAAGGAAAACTTCTGGTTTCCCATCTACTTTTATTTATGGGTGCAAAAACGCAAATTCTGATCACGAAATCGCAGATTTATTTGCTGAATTCTTTAAATCAACCTATTCATCCCAATGTGTCCAGTCTAATCTTTATCCATATTGCTTGGAAAGTTCTAATAATATTTTAAACCCATTTATTGATAAAGATACTGTTCTTAATAAACTTCTTGCATTGAAACCGATATCTTCACCGGGTCCAGATGGTGTTCCTAGTTGTTTACTTAAGTACTGTGCTGCCAGCTTATCAGAGCCTATCTTTAAATTATTTAAACTGTCTCTGGAATCCGCATCATTCCCATCTATTTGGAAACAATCGTTTATTATACCTTTGCATAAAAAAGGTAGTAGGTCTAATATTGAGAACTACAGAGGCATAGCTAAGCTCTCAGCTATCCCTAAAACTTTTGACCAGATAATTACATACCAGCTTCAATACTTGTGTAGCTCTTTAATATCGCCTTGCCAACATGGTTTTGTTCATCGGAGATCAACTACTACCAACTTGCTTGAATTTACGTCTTTTGTTATGAATGGTTTTTTAGTTTGCAAACAAACATGTAATTTACACCAACTTTAGTAAAGCATTTGACTCTGTTAATCACGAGCTCTTAGTTACCAAACTTGATCTTCTGGGTTTTCCAGCGCCTTTATTAAGTTGGATTTCAAGTTATCTTGAAAATAGGACTCAGCGAGTCTTCTTTAACAACAATCTTTCAAAGTCGTTTGATGTAACTTCTGGCGTGCCCCAGGGTAACCATTTGGATCCATTACTCTTTAACCTGTTCATTAACGACTTACCAAAGGTTATATTACATTCTAGAGTTTTTATGTATGCAGATGATGTAAAAATTTTGTTACACATATCTGCCTTCGAACTTGTTCTGTTTTAATCAGCTTCAGGCCGATCTTGACTCATTTCAAAGCTGGTGTACTGCAAATTTACTTTTTTTGAATTACTCTAAATGTAAGCAAATGACTTTTCACCGTGTGAAGCCGGTCCTATCATCTTATACACTTAACGGCGACCCCTTGGAGCCTGAAGGTTTAATGTGGCCATATAAATCGTTCCCGAGATGGTCGGGCCAGCACCTTAATGGCGCTACAACAACAACAACAACAACAACCCCTTGGAGCGGATATCTATTGTAACTGATCTAGGAGTTATTTTTGATCCGAAATTAAGTTTTACCACACATATTTCAACCGCTATAAACAAAGCAACTGGTGTATTAGGTTTTATCAAACGTTGGGCTAAAGAGTTGGATGACCCTTATTTCACAAAGATCCTTTATACCTCGCTGGTACGTCCTATTCTCGAGTACTGTTCATGTGTCTGGTCTCCGATCTATCAAATCCATGTTGATCGGATTGAGTCGGTCCAGAGACGGTTTTTAATTTTTCCATTACGAGGTCTCAACTGGGAATCAAGTACTCATCTTCCACCATACAGGAATAGACTTCTTCTAATTAATTTGCCATCTCTAGAGAATCGTAGAGTATTACTTGGCGTTATGTTCATTCACAAGCTCATCATTGGTGTGATTGACTCCCCTGACCTAATCAGTCAAATAAATTTTGCGGTTCCTGCTAGGGCGTCCAGACATTTTGTGCCTTTTTATTTACCTCTATGCCGGCAAAATTTTGCTAGAAACAGTCCCCTGCGCCATTGGTGCTCGCGGTACAATGATTTGTATAACTGCATTGGCTTTGAATGTTCGTTTGCTGCTTTACATACTGCTATACTCTTATGTTTAGCCTGATATTTTAATTTTATTTTTTCTTATACAATGCGATGTCAAATGTTTATAACATACAAATTTTCTATGTACCTTTTTTGAACTTTTTAATTTTAAGAATGGCTCTGTATTGTACATATATATCTGTCTATTACAATAATTAGTCGACCGCTTTGTGTTTGCGTCGACTTTAAATAAATAAATAAATAATAAGCCAGAACAATCGGGGAGTGGCTTAACCTTACAACAACAACATTGTGGCTTTGGAACATTGAACCAAGCGGAAGTTGCTGCGATTAAGGATGCGGTGGATGAAATCCTATCCAGTGCTACTACGGTTACGGAATTTAACATCTACTCTGATAGCCAAGCGGCTATCAAGGCCTCGAGCTCAACTACAGTGCGATCGAGGGTGCTCTGGGAGTGCCTGACCTCGCTTGCGATTATTTTACAATTAAGATTATCTGGGTCGCGGGTAACTGTCAAGCGGATCTCTTAGCTCGCATTGGTACAACTGGATCGGATGAAAAGGGCTGTAGGGATTTCGGGATTCCGCTGGCCACCTGTGGATTGCTCCTCCATAGCTACGCCTCGAGTCAGCTCAGCAATCGTTGGGCGGACACCACGTCTTGCAGGGTAGCAAAATCATTCTGGCCGAAAGTGGATGGCAGGAGGTCTGCTGAAATAATTGTGTTCACTAAGACCCACCTATCAATGGTCATTGGAGTTTTGACGGGGCACTGTCCCATGGGTATCCATGCGGTACGTCTCAATATACTGGGAACTCCATCCTGCTGCAGTTGTATGGAGGATGATGAGGTGGAATCACCTAATCACTTTATGCTTGATTGCCCAGCTTTTGCTTGAACTAGGCGAAAGTACTTCGGTCGCGACTCACTTGGATGTCCCGAGGATTTATCCAAAGTTGAGATTGGTATCGTTCGGAGCTTGATAGTAGCTACCCAAGGATTCTCTAAGTAGCTCGATCTAAGTCACCGTTATTTTTGTTGAATGTGGTATCACGACGGACCTTCGTATTGTCCAAGTGAGAAATACGGCACCTGAGAACTCAGCCGTATGAAGCAAAAAAACACAAGTAGGCCTTCAGTGAACTCCACAAACAGCCGTCGGACCTTTATGCCAGGAATTGCCCGGTGAATCCAGTACTCAAAGAACAGTACCCAAAACTTGCAGAAGAGGAAAGCATACTCCCCAGGGAAACGCGAGTCACTCTATCTCAATTTCGTTCTGGATACTGTAACAGGCTAAACTCTTACCTATCCAGAATCAACCACGACATCCAAATTTTTGCCCCGCTTGCAATGTGTCCCCACATGACACCAACCAAATTGTAATGTGGAACCAACAACTAACACCCCTCTCATTATGGTCCACCCATGTTGAAACAGCTAGTTTCCTTGGACTCCCGTTAGAGGATATTGATGAAAATTTGTGATCGGTCGCACCTATTGGGTGGGGCGAAGCACTGCTACAAAAATAACAACATAAGGTACTACAATAGGGAAAGTCCCAGAATCAGGATCTCAGCAGTTGTTTCTCAGTGAAAATGTCTGCCGTAGCCTAGGCAAATCTGTAAGAAAAAAATGAGTAAATCAACTTGAAACCTTGCTTAGGTAGCAATCTTTTGCTACCGGTAGGCTTGAGTACTTGCATCTCAGGTACTAGACAGGCATATATACATTTTATCCCGAACTTTAACTCTGTTCCTCCTTTTTTTTTACTCGTTTTAAGATATCTATTTATTTATTACAGAAAGAAAACTTATCAACACTCAAAGGCGAGTTTTTGCCATATCTCATTAAAAAGCAAATGTCTAAGAAATCAGGCAGTTCGGCCGCAGCACCAGATATGCATTCGGAAGTAGGCGTTAATATGAAAGCCGAAAACGATATATTCCATGTAAGAATACAATTGATGATATTATTATATACCTTACAAAAATTTAGTTTATATATTTAACTCACTTTTAGTATGCATCAAACTCTCAACTCGAACAGCGCATAGAAAAGGCCACTCTATTTAATGATTCACGCTTCAAAGAGCCCTATAATGGTGATGTTATTCGTTGCTATGCTGTTATAGCTCCTAAAGAGAGCATTGGCGTACGAGTAAATACTACCCTTAACTTTTTTGCCATCAATCGAAAGGTAAACCAAAGCCTAGTAAATATTATTCTAACAAACTATATCTGCAATTACGGTATCTTAAACAGATCCCAAATATATGGAGTCAGTTTTTCAAACCCCAGGAACATGCCCTCATTTTAAAGAATACCGTTATAAACTGTACACAAATGAAAGAAGTAGCTGTAGGCGATAGCGCAAAGCTATCGGAAAAGACTTCTTTGAACTTCAGCGTCTTTGGTGCTAATTGTACGATTAATCCCAAAAATATTATAAACAAATCTATTATAATGACAAGTGCTATCATTGAGGAAGGGTAAGTTTGTCGTCAATTAGAACATGATCCACAATTCCAAAATGAAATATGCTATCCATATTTTTATTCAGCTGCAACATTGAAAACTGTATTGTGGGCAGCAGAGCCGTTGTCAAACGTGGTTCGGTACTGAAGAATTGCATAATTGGACCGAATTTTGCTGTTGAGGAAGGCACGAAAAAAGAAAATCAACACTTAACAAATGCAGATGGTTTCATGGAAATTGATATACAATAAGAAAATAATATACCAAGCCAATGCAGGACTCTGTTGAAAAACTTACAACTTTTGAAGCGTCCTAGATTAATTTGTCATTAAACCTCTATCCAAAACTGATCTTAAAGATGTCGTTCCTGAGAAGCCGGCACATCGGGAGCTGACCTTTGAGATTATCTGCATTTGGTCGTACCGAAATCCTTTGCCAAAACTCTTTTCGCTTTGTTATTAGGGTTCGTTTGGCCGCCCGTTCAATTATTATAGATAGTTGATAACGACTCCTTCACCACACCTCGAAGCCGACTTCACTGATGACACTTAGTTCACTTGGCTTGAGGGCTCGAATGTAGGAATACTCTGACCATAGCGAGCCAAAAAACTTAGTCCTGATGTTGCAGATTGCTCCTAAGTATTTTGCTTGGGTCACAGGCTCTAATTGTAAATCATTCACCCGTGCTTCGCCCCATCCATCATAAATTGTCTTCAATATCCCCTGAAGGGAGTCCAAGGAAACTTGCAGTACGGACTTCTACCTTAATGATGCCTGTTACCGGAACATACTTGATCTATATCCGGCAAGCACCATCAACATCGAATACGTAGTTTGATTCACAATGGTGATATCTTCTGCATAGACGTCAAAATTCCAAAGTGATTGGATCGATTCGCGTTTTCAATCTCGTCGTGAACGGTTCGCTGAAATTCCTTGCAGCCCAACCATATGAAAAATTGGACTTTATAACATGTGGTTGAGTACAAATCCAGACCGCAAGCGTTACGCGTAAGTAAAACGTGTTTCGCGTTAAGTAACTAAAAAAGTGAAACATTTTCAAAACATGTAAACCACTCACGGGAAGTGTTAAAATATATGTATAAAACCTTCGCCTTATACGCAATTTCAGTTGCAAAATCATACAAGTGCTATCGGGCTAATAACCGAAAAAATTAATTTCAAACATTACTATTAAAAAAAAAAAATTAATTTACAAAAATGTGTAAAATAAAACATACATAAAGCTATCGATTTATGTATATACATGCATACCGTTGTGGAAAATAGAATACATAATATCCCCGAGGGCAAGATAGATAGATAATTAATTGAGGATCGCACTGCGACCATTGGTCTATTGTGGCCTCATCTGCTTCACAACACCTCATCCAAGCCGACATCACTGATGAACCCTAGCAGTTCACCTGGCTTGAGGGATTTGATGTGAAAATGCTCTGGCCATGGTGAGCCCATAAACTTAGCTCTACGTCTTGAGATTGCATCACACTCCAGGAGGATATGGTCCGCCGTCTCCGCTGATCGATCACAAAATCGGCATGTGTTGTTCGATATTATACCCAGCTTTTGCATGTGGCTGTTCAGTCTACAGTGTCCTGTAAGAATAGCTGTTAGAATTCTTAGGTTATTTCTCGAGAGGCCTATAAATGCCCTGTATCGAGTTGTGCAGTAACCGCCTAACAGTAGCTTAGATTGTCTCAGACCTGGCATATTACGTCAGTGTTCTTCCCTCTTTTCCTTTTCTTCTGCTAATAGATGCCCCCTAATTTCCTGTGGGCCTACTGGCAGGATTGGCTCAGGACCAATAGGTCGTATCGTTGCTGCTTCTCTGGCCAGGCTGTCCGCCTGCTCGTTTCCCTCGACTCCCCTGTGGCCAGGAACCCAGGCCAGCAGTAGTTCATTGTGTGCTCCTAGTTGATTCAGCTTTTCCACGCACTCAAGGACTAGTGCTGATTTTATTTCAAATGCAGAGATGGCCTTGAGGGCGGCCTGGCTGTCACTGAGTATGGCAATTTTCTCATTGGAGTATTTCCGCTGAAGGTTCAGGTCCGTGCACTGGCTTATGGCGAATACCTCCGCTTGAAAACTGCTCGGGTATGCTCCCAGGGGTATTGATATCCTGGCTCTGGGTCCAACGACTCCAGATCCAATCCCCTCTGGGGTCTTTGACCCATCGGTATACCATACTATACTGTGTAGCTGCTGAATGCTCTCAATTCTGTTTTCTTCCCACGTACCCTTGTCCTCCAGTTCTACTTTATATCTTTTCTCATATACTATCTGCCTGAGGATGTCATCCCTCGGGAGTTGAGAGATTGGGATCTTCTCTCTCAATTCCTCCATGTTCCGGAACGCTATGACTTTACCTTTGCCCGAGCCCTCCTTGACGATATTAAGGAGGGCTCGCTTGGCTGACTGCTCTATCGATATATGCAGCGGGGTTAGATCGAGGATAGCCCCCCAGCGGGTTAGGAGATCAGAATATACCCGCGGTAGGTATGCCTGTCGTAAGAGGCGACTAAAATACGAGATTGAAGGGGCTGTGTAGCGCAACCCTTCAGGTTGCCAGCGCAATATATAGCTTCTCCAAACCCAATTGTCAACCTCACCTATCCGCGGCGAATCCTGTTTCACTAACAGACGAGGCTCTGGCGACCCCAAGCTCCTCATGGAACTTGGGGGTGGGGAGGGAGGGAATGGCATGAAGGTTTAATGTGGCCACATAAATCGTTCCCGAGATGGTCGGGCTAGCACCTTAATGGTGCTATGGTACCGGAGCGTACCGGATCTGTATCCGGAAAAGGACCATCACATCGATAACACTCCCCAAAGCCTTCGGGGAGCAACCTTATCGCTACAACAACAACAACAACATCGAGGATAGCTTCCAGCGCTGTTGTGGGGCATGTGCGCATGGCTCCCGTGATGCACACACATGCCAGTTGCTGAAGTTTTGACAGCGCTTGCCTCGGCGTCGCCCGAGTTGTTCTCGATGCCCGGGCTATTGAGCCATATGTTATCATAGGTTTGGATGTATACCATGACATCCATCTTAGCACGTGTGGGCTGCAGCCCCATGATTTGCCTGCTAGACGTTTGCATACCATGATGGACCTCGTGGCCCTAGTCTTCATGGAGTCGAAGTGTTGTTTCCATAAGAGCTTGGTGTCAAAAGTGATCCCCAAGTACTTCACTGCGGTTCCATATTCTAGTTCCACGCCATCTATTGTTATTGCTCTCAGGGCTGGTAGGACCCTTCTTCTGGTGAAGGAGATGATGGTTGTCTTAGATGGGTTGATGTTAAGACCCACATTGGCGCACCATTCCCTTGTAATGTTCAATGCTCTTTGTATTATGTCACAGAGCGTACTCTCGAATTTACCCCTTGCAATTATGACGATGTCGTCAGCATATCCTTGGCATCTTATGCCACTGTCTGATAGCTTTTGCAGGAGTTCATCCACTACTAGGCTCCACAAAAGGGGTGACAGGACACCTCCTTGGGAGCACCCTCTCGTTGTAATAACCTTAACTGCGCTGCTGCCTACTTGAGCTTCAGCGATTCTTGTGCGGAGTAGATTATCAATCCATTTCTGGATTGGCACCAGTGCTATGTTTACGCTTTCGTGAGATGTGTTGTCAAAGGCACCTTCTATATCAAGGAAAGCGCAAAGCACTGTTTCCCCTGTTTCGAACGCCCTCTGTATTCAGATGTTAACTGGTACAGAGCTGTGTCCGTGGACCTACCCGCTCTGTAGGCATGCTGGCTATAATGTAGGGGCCAGCTTTTGAGGGCGTTCGACCTGATTTCTTGGTCTATTATCTTTTCCATTGCCTTCAAGACAAAGGAGATTAGACTTATTGGTCTGAAGGACTTTGCTTGTGAATAGTCCTTTTTATGATAACTACTCTTGCTCTTCTCCACATCGTGGGTATATATCCCAGTGCCAGGCTATCTCTCATGATCCTGGCGAGATGTGGGATGATCTGTGTCCCTTGCTGCATCAGCGCCGGGTAGATGCCATCCATCCCCGGAGATTTGTATTTCTCAAAAGATTCCACTGCCCATCTGACTCTGGCCTCACAGAAGAGGGAGTTGGCTAGTTGCCAGTCCGATGGGGTTGGTCTAACTCTGGGAAATACAGCTTCCGGTACTTGCGGGGAGTCCTCAGGAAAATGCGCTTGTAGCAAGGCCTTCGCTCGCTCTTCCACCGTTTCAGTATAGGTACCGTCTGGGAGCTTAATTGCTAGGTTTGTCTGTCTCTGCTCTTTGGCTAGGGCCTTGTGTAGCCTTGCCGCTGCAGGCGTGCTGGAAATTCCCTCACAGAAATTTCTAAAACTTTCCCTTTTTGCTTTTCTTATCTCCTTATTGTACTTAGTTAGATTCTGGGTGTATTCCTCCCAGTTGCCGGTTCTCCTTGCCTCGTTAAAGAGTTTCCTGACTTTACTCCTTAGCAACGTCGGGTCATAAGACCACCAGAGGGTTGCCTTCTTACCCTTAATCAAGGAGACACGGCAACTGGAGTTATAGGCATCTATCATTATTTGATTTGCCCTTTCCATCCTGCTCTCTAACTCGGTACAATTGGTACCTCTGCCTTTACTCTTAAGGCTATCTATGTTAGCTTCTATAATACTTTTGTAGCTGTCCCAGTCTGTTTTCCTGGGATTTCTTCTAGGGTTGGTTTGCCCCGATACAGCGCCCAGCTCAAACCTTATGATTCTGTGGTCCGAAAGGGGGGTTCTTCTGAGACCCTCCATTTCGCGATCATATTCTCAGTTAGGTTGTTGCCGAGCGTTATATCAAGGACTTCTGCCCTAGCTCTCGTAACAAACGTCGGTTTACTCCCGACGTTGTATATACTTAAATCATTGCTGGCTATATATTCTAGCAAACACTCACCCCTTTGGTTGGTATCACTGCTGCCCCATTCCGTATTGTGGGAGTTAGCATCGCTTCCTATGATTAGAGGAAGTTTCGCTCTTCTGCAGTGAGCTACCAGCTTCTGTACGTTATCTGGGGGGACCATGTTGTCGTCCCCCGGGAAATAGGCTCCCCGAGGACAAACGGAACATTAAAAAATTTAACCAAATACATAAATGTACAGTCATGTACATATAATCATATTTCACTTAAACTGGCTACAGTATAAAATGAACTATCTATACTAAAATAAAACAACATAAAAATTAAAGGTGTGAGCTAAAAGGATTGGACTATTTACAAGGACATACATATGTTTTAAATCAAATTTAAGTAATTATATATACCAAATTTGACATTAATTCTTGGATAAGACAAATTACCGGATTATACATAACGCCACCGTGGATCAACGGAACAAAAAACGGGACTTCTACATATATGTAATACTGAATCATACAACCATAAAGTGATTTTTGAGGAAAAAATTTAAACAAAAGAAATTGGACAAAAATATCAACTTAAATTGAAAATAAACAAAAATTTAAACTATTGTGATTTTGAAGATTTGAAAAAATATCAACAAATTAAAGACCTTTACCAAATTAAATTGGACATAAATACAAATTTAAAAAATAACAAACATACATATAACTGCACCGAGGACATATAACGGGATAGAAAATATCCTCATATTTCAATGTACAGTCATGTACACTTGACTAGAGTGAATATAAAAAATAATTAAAATAATTTAATGGATAATTAACAACTTAGGACAAATTGAATATAACCTGGCGTGGTGCCATGAAAAAACCGAACCAAATTGAAAATAACCTGGCGTGGTGCCATTTTAAATACCAGTTTACAAAGCAGGGATAATTAAATACAAATAGCAAGCTGCTACACATGGTTCTGGCCAGTTGGTATTACCATTGTGTACTAGTGGAGCCAAAATTACTTACAAAGAAAGTTAAATCCAGAAAGTTAATCCAGAAATTAATCATTTTATGCATTGGACAATAACCTGGAACTGGGACTTTCAAGGATAAGAAGGTCCTCCTCCATGCAATCAAATCTCGAAAAAAAAAGTGATTGGATCACCTGATTTGTAATTGACTATCGCTGTCTCATTCTGTATCTCTTCCTATCACCCGCTGAAGATATGCGGCCCTATGCGCCGTCATATTGAACACACTGTCAAAACGCTAAAAAGTTGCCATATTGAACATCCTGTCATGCAGTTGACAAATAAGATAACACACTTTGTTTCATTCACAATGGCATTTAATTATGATCCCCAAACCGGTCTTCGAACCACCCAGGGTTATTTTTTTAAAGAAAGGTATTGTGTGCAAAACAAACTATGGATCGGGCCCCATATTCGGACCCTCTCGGGATCCTTTTATGGTTTTTTTGTAAATATTGTGACGAATATTAATATCACTAAGCGATACTACCATCGATAAGCCGATACTAAGCAGTATGTACGTAAACAAATCAATCATCTACACACATACATACAAGGCAACGGAGAGATACTCATAAACACATGTAAGCATCAGCCGAAGTAGTGCACATATCCACACACATATGCCAATGCGAGAGGCTATAAACTCCAAATACACAAGTATCTAGAAAGAGAAACGTTTAGACATTTGGAAAAATATGCGGACAAGGCAACAGAGAGTATAAAAGCAGAGCAAGCTGAGTAGTCAGAAATCAGTTTGATTTAAACACGCTATCAGGTGCGAAGTGAAGTTTAATTGTGAGATATAATTGTACTATACCCTAAGTAGACTAATGCAGCCTATTTTGCTATACAGAATTTTGGAGTGATTTATTAACAGTTTAGCGATACGAACGTAAGCAGAATGTTGCAAATAAGCAGAATATGCCAAAAATCGTTACAATATCTTTCGACAGAAATACAATTTTTAATTTTCGCTTTCGTATTCTAAAAATGGTGGTCGAAATTCAGCTTTTAATACCTCTTATGATAAATTTTGATAAAAATTAGTGGTGCACCGACTTGTAAAACGTTACCGAAATTGATGTGATTGAGCAGCGTACATTTGGCAAAGAAACAATTCATATATGGAAATAAAAAAAAATAATTTAAAAATTTTTTCAAGTGTAAAAATATTTCAAACAAACTTAAAAACGAGCATACCGTCACCCTGTAATTAATGTCACCACACGATGTATTAATTTAGCAAGAAAGTTAACAAAAACTTCGATTTTGTACGCGTTCTGTACGATCCTTGCTAAATTAAAAATTTCGGGTAAGAAAATGTCTGTTGTAATAGAAACCACAATAGGCGACATTACTGTTGATCTATTTGTTGATGAACGACCAATTTCGTGCCTCAATTTTATTAAACTGTGCAAAATTAAGTACTACAACTTCAATCTTTTCCATACAATTGAGCGCGGGTTCATTGCACAAACAGGCGATCCTACGGGTGCAGGCAATGGTGGCAGTTCCATTTGGGGTGAACTGGATGGCGTATCAAAACGTTTCTTCGAAAGCGAAACTATGCCGAAAATTTATCACGCCTCTGCTGGGCTTTTATCATTGGTCTCGGCTGGTAAAAATTTAGTAGGATCGCAATTTTTTTTTACATTAGCGCCAAACTTAACATCATTAGATGGTGCGCATTGCGTTATTGGAGAAGTTGTAGAAGGTAATATGATTTTTATTTAAAATATATGGGGTGGCTTATTACATATTTCTTCTAGGCCATGACACGTTACGAAAGTTAAATGAAGCTATTGTGGATGAAAACTTTCGCCCTTATCAAGATATTCGCATAACGCATACCGTTGTATTGGAAGATCCGTTTCCAGATCCGCGCAATTTGAAATTACCAAGTCGCTCACCATCACCCACACCTCAACGGCTACAAAATGGTCGTATTGCAGCCGATGAAGATATTGATGATACGGATGGTAAGACAGCGCAAGAGTTACAGGAAATGCTTGCCGATCGTGAAGCAAAGGCACGTGCTACAATACTTGAAATTGTTGGAGATTTACCTGATGCTGAAATGGCACCACCAGAAAATGTATTATTCGTTTGTAAATTGAATCCAGTCACAACCGATGATGATTTAGAAATCATATTTAGTCGTTTTGGTAAAGTAAAGAATTGCGAAGTTATAAGAGATAGAAAAACGGGAGACTCCTTGCAATATGCTTTTGTTGAATTTGAAGATCAGAAGGCATGCGAAGCAGCGTATTTTAAAATGGATAATGTTCTAATTGATGATCGACGTATACATGTGGACTTTTCTCAATCAGTTGCTAAAGTAAAATGGCGGGGAAAAGGACGAGGTGTAGAAGGTTCACTTACGAACAGTGAGTTTGATAACTTACAAGAAGCTGACAGAAAACAAAAAAGGGAAGGAGACAACGAACGTTATAAACGCAAACCAGAGCAGCGTATGAAACACATTAGCTCAACAGAACGTCGTTTGGCTCGAGAGGAACGTCACCGTGAACAACGTGAAAAGAAATATGAACGTAAGGAACAAGACATATGTAATCGAGATCAGGGTTCTTCTAGTTATGACAGTAAACGAGTAAGAAATGAACGGTATACAGATGAACGTAAATTTACACGATCCCCTGATCGTCATAGACAATCACGTAGTCATAGTTTAGAACGTTCAAAGAAATATTCTTCTGAATGGCGACGATCGCCTGATCGTCATAGAAAATCACGTAGTCGTAGTGTAGACCTATCAAAAAAGTTATCTCAGGATAGGGAACGACGCAACAGGCCTGACCAATCTAGAGAAAGAAAGCAGCATAAAAGCAATAACAGCTACAAGGAAAAGAAAACTGAAAGAAGTTCGAGCATGAAGAGAGAAAACTCTAAATCGAAACGCACTAAAAAGGCAAGCGCGTACAGTAGTGATGACAGCGATAGCTCTGGCAGCGATGCGGATAGTGATTCGTCAAGCACAGAGAGTAGCAGCTCTAGTGTTTCATCCTCCAATGAAAAGCGACGGCAGAAGCGTAAACATAAAGTAGTAAAGAAGAAAAAAAGTGAAAGAAAGTCACACAAGAGTGAAAGAAACCGAAGGAAATAAAGTACATTTTAAGTATTCAACTGACTGTTTATGAATGATGCTAGCTTCTTTTATGGCAATATGAAGGTTTTAAATTTACTTAGGATTAACGCTTGCAGCAGTTTTTCCTTCACTACATCCGCCAGTGGCTTTACCTTTATAATGGCGTGGTGTCGCATGTTCGAATATAGCGTTCGAGTTAAATGGAACATTATCCAAACGCGTAGTTTCCTCTGTTAAGCGCAATCCTAATTATTGATAACCATTGAAAAAATATTCGAAATTGTATATAAATTTTCACTTACGGTATATGCCTTCCTTTTCTTGTACAGCTTGAATAACATTAGTACGCAATTCCTTGTTGACGTCCTGCGCCAATTGTATCAGCTATATATGTATATGTTAGTTTATTATTGTTATGCAAATTTTGTTAGCAACTAACTAATGCAGATACCTTTTTTATTTCATCTTCATTTCTTTCATTTCTGTTTTTTCGAAAGTTATTATTTATTTCTTTACGGCCAGCTTCCAATGTTTGTCTATCGCCTTGAAAGACTATCTGCCTCGTACGATGTAAGGTTTTAAATACTTTTAAAACCTGTTGGCAGCTATTTATTTAGCGAAATTCATTAAGAAAACCAATTTATTTTTACATACCTCTCGGCGAAGGTGCGACATCTTGATTAATTAACATAAAATTTTTATTTTTGCATTTAGTTAAATTTAGAGTTGGTGCTAGAAATTATTTACTTTAAGTTGCCTAACATGACCATAGTGTACCTATACCAAGTGTGTTCACTAAGCGATAAACGTCAAAACTACAAACAGCCTCGCTCACCTGATGGAAATCTCAGGTCTAGAGTCGCATTTTTAGTCTCAACGACAACATTTTTGACTACCAATCGTATGGACTTTTTCAATTTTTCAATCATTCGGAGCATTCGGTAATGGTATCCATTTTGAATTCGCTGTCATTCCGAATCCAGCGAGTGCCTGTCAGAATGCTTGACAGATAAGTCAACACACTTGTACTTGTACACTATGAACATGACAAGATCAGCTGACGACATAGGGTATACCATGATGTAATAATAAAGGTGATTTCAACAACATAGCCTCACTTTTTGACAGCTATAATTGTGATAGTGTACCTAGAGAAGTGTATCAACTAAGCGATAAACGTCAAAACTACTAACATCCTCGCTCACCTGATGCAAATCTCAGGTCTAGAGTTGCATTTTTGGTACGTAAGAGTACTTCAAGATGAGTTGCATTTGATAGTTTAATAAAACTTTGTAGTATTTACAGATGAAATAGTTGCATATATTTCCGCGAAAATAAGAATACTTGAAGATTTGTAGCCTGTAATAATGCGGAAACACACGGAAAGCAAAATTTATTTAAATTAGGGTCAAAATATAAAGCGCCACACGTGTAACATGGAAAAATTTCACTTCTAAGGCTGTTTACACAAATGCATAACATCCCTGCAAAAACGCTCCACGTCATTTTACTAGTCATTTTACGGTCATTGTGACTTTCTACAGCGGTTATATTCATAGTCACGTTTGCATTGGCGTGATGAACTTTTGTGACCAAATTTTCCGTTTCGTTCCTATTAATGTGATCGTGCATTCCGCTCCCACTTATAGGATGTGAGCATAGCACTGTGCTGCTCATACACGTCACAATGCTCGTCAATTGGCGGTCATTTTTCCGTCATTTCACTCTACATTTTCGAGCCATTTGACAATCAATTTTACTGCGGTTTTACCATTTATATAACCGCCATATAACGTGAATTTTACCTGCAGATTTACTTTACCTGGAGCAGCCATATGAATAAAATATGAACCAAAAAAATTGAATTTTCATTTATTATTTTCAATATTATTATATATGTACATGAAATTGGAACTTATATTAATCCAGTTCATATAAAACAGAAGAACTTTAATAATAAATAAACTCGCTTAATTGGTTTTTGTTTTCCAATTAAAATCTCTTCTAAGCGAGCAAAAAAATAATATTAAGCTTTAGAAAAAACTCCAATTATTTGAATAATCTACAACTTAAAGCTTAGTAGAAATTCAGATCAAGAATATTCAAAGGTGTCGTGGAATCCGATTGCTCTCGTAATTGAAGAAGTTAAAAATGTACGACTATTAATTGAGTCAGACTTATTATTGTTCTAAATCTAATCATTCAAGCAATAATTCTACAACCCTTAGCAGGAGTATTGATTGGTTTCAAATCTAATTCCGACAGCAATCGTATCATCCCTTATTATATATGTACGTGATATTGCAACTTAAATTAATACTGTTGATATAAAGAAAAGTAGATACTTTAATAATAAATAAACTCTCTTAATTGGTTTTTGTTTTCCAATCGAAATCTTTTCCTGTGCAAGCACATCGCTAACCTGTGTTGGCAAAAGATATGATTATACTGTCTTCGATAGATAGTCGGACGATCCGCTACTCGGCGAAGTAGAGATGACCGTTGTGTCGGTGGTAGCTGTTACAACAGCAGTTTCTAACTTTACACCATCCGTACAGTGTGATGAATGCTTCACTGCCTTTTCCAATTGCTTGGCGCCAGCAATTGTTGCTGTTTGTAAAGCTTTAGCTGTAATGCAAATATATAGATGGGTTAAAGTGGTTTTCGTATGTTATTCTACAACTCACCCTATACCATCATCACAGCCTCCTCATCGATTTTGAATATGTGTACTGTTTCAGTATTCAGACCCAGTTCGTTTGGTGCAATATTTTCGATTTGATGAATATGTATGCTATCCGTTAGGCAGACAATTAGGTGCAATCGATTCATTCATATACTGTGGGTATTTGAGTCGTAGACGCAATGGCAGATATTTTGATTCTTTTTGAGGTGTAACATTTGTAAACAGTTGGGTTTCTCTGCTGTCACCATCACCACTAGAGAGCTATTGAAGAAACGCTCGACCAAGATAATATGTGAGATTTACACGCATAGATTTCTTCCACCTTTTCACAGTTATTGATGGAGAAAATGCGAAAGCCATATTTACCATCCAATACCGAAATAGAACTGTAGAGGAAGAAACATTTTATAAAATTTAATAAAATCAAAAAATGATAGTTGTGCTAAAATGGGGTAACGTATTGTATGCTAAAGTATAGCGGAGTCTCAGCGGCTTTGTCCTGGTGAAAATTGAGTTTGAATAGGTATTCTTCATTCTTAGAAACATGTACGAAGGTACCTGGTAAGATATTAAAAATCCTCAACGCTTTTTTTGCTATAACTTAAAAAAACTCATATTCAAACTTCTGCTTAACTTCTACATATCAATAGCTACCTTTACCACCAGGAGTCACTATTGCTTCTACGCCTATGCTATTGTTTCCTACATCGATGAGCTTTGTAATAAAATAAACAGCTATCTCCCCAATCTCTCCAGTTTTGTCGCCTCGCGAAACGTGATATTGTCACCAACCAAATCATCGGTGACCTTATTTAAAACATGACCGCGCCAAATGTCGACCATATGGCATTACCCTACCGACTTTCTTACACCCTAAAATTTTGGGTGTGACTTTCGATCAGGATCTACATCTTGGAGAGCATGCACAGGCAATTGTAACGAAAATCGTCGTTGGTGTGAGGTCTTAACCGATCTCCAGATCTGTAGAAAAGGAACTTATTAGCTTAATGCTTAAGATGATGCGGGAATAACCAAGTAAGCTCCTTCCAACCTTTGATTCGGGGGATGGTATAATGGTATGAAGATGATAGCGTGCGACATCGCGAGCTTGCGATGGCTGGAGGAAGTGGTTCCAAACCTCCAAAGGCAGGGCACGAACGCTCGTTTTGAGATGGTGGATAAAGCGCAAATCCCCAAGGTAACAAAAGTAAAGGTATGGATACCATGCGTGATGAAGTCGGAGGATACACTGCGACTTTTGCAGAATCAGAATCCGAACATACCGACACAGGATTCGAAGGTCCTTACTGTATCTCGGCCTACGGACGAAGGTTAGTTATACATCTTCCAAATAAACAAGCAGGCGGAGGATATATTGTACGCGCAGCTTGGAAAAATGTCCTTAGGTACAGGCAAAATGTATATGCGACTCAGGAAAAGAAGTCGCGGGTATTAAAGTCCTAACACGGTGGACGTCGAAAAGGACCTCAAAAGCCTAAGGGAAAAAATACAGGTGGAGGTAGCCCACGTCACCCCGAATGTGTTAGAAGGGGACCAACAGCCAGATGGTGCTGTGAGTCGCACAGAGGAACACCCGGCACAACAGGTACAAGAGGCTGAAGGGGGCTTCGAACACTCTAAACCAAAAGGGCTAGAGGAGGACGACGACGTCACGATGAAGGTGCTGGAGGGGGACAAGCAGCCCATTGGTACTGCGAGTCATACAGATAAACCTCCAACACAGTAAAGTGGCGTCGAGCGAACTCCTCCTCCTAACGCGCTGATCCAGGAGCCGTGGCTTCCATCGGGAGGAAAGGTTTCTGGACTTAGCGCGCGCGGATTTGGCGTTTACTATGCGCAAACGGAAGGACGGGTGCGAGCTGTAGTAATGGTAAGGAGACAGCTGCATTCATATATGCTGCCTAATTACACTACTGAGGACTTCGTAGTGGTGGTGAAATCGCCGGGCTCAGATGGTACATGTCCGGCCATGCTACAAGTTTCAAGTAGGGCGGTCGTGGGATGGCTTAAAATAATATTCGCTGGGTGCATAAACTGAATCATGTACCGCACTCTTGGAGAACTGCTCGTGTAGCTTTCCTACCAAAGGCGGGGAAGATCGGTCACGTGTATCCCAAAGATTATAGACCCATAATTTCTGCTCAAAACCTTTGAGAGGCTGATATATGTGTACATAAAGTCCAACGTGGATGAAAAGCTGCTCTCTACAACACAACAGGCGTACACCAAAGGCAAGTCAGTATACACCGCATTGCATAGGGTGGTAATAAGCATAGAAAAAGCCCTGGAATATAAGGAATATGCTCTAGAAGTCTTCTTAAGCATTGCCGGGGCTTTCTAAATGGGCGATTATTGATGGTCTTAATTACGTTAAAGTACATCCAGTCTTACCCAGATGGATCGACTGCATGTTAAACTGCAGTAAGATTACATCGCAATGGGGATTGTACGCGGCCACGAAATTAGTGGACAGGGGCACTCCGGGTGCTATCACCTCTGCTGTGGACGCTGGTCACTAACCAACTGCTTAGGGGATTCTACGAGGGACCAGAAAAACTTACGGTTTACGCAGATGACATTGCATATGGTCTTGTTTACAAAGAGGTACAAGGTCCCTAATTGGACCAGGCCTAAGTTAGGAGGGGCGACCCTACGGGGAAACCTTGCACAAAATATCTAGGAATGATCCTAGACAGTAAGCTGTCATGGAAGCTCAACGTGGAGGAGAGGGTGAGGAAGGCTTAAACGGCACTTTATGCATGTAAAAGAATGCAAAAGAACCGGCATATACGATCAGAAGGAACTCGATGACGATGCCTCAAAACTAACAACCAAAAGCAATAATTATCATTTCACTGACACAAATTTTATAGTTTTTTCTTCCGGAGTTGGACACAATCTTTTCATAATTTTACTTAACAATTTAAGATTAGAAATTGTTTTCAATTTGTATTTTGACTTACCAGCAACAACAGAATCATGTTTAATTGTACGCCGCACAATCATTATAGCATCATGTAACGAAGCTCAGTTTCTTTCAAAAATTTTTCGGCACCGCCACGTAAAACCAATGCATATGTTCTAGCATTAACGCAACCTTTAAATAATTATAAACTATAAAAATGAAGTTAATGTCAAACCCACTATCAAACCTTGGAAAATGTTGAAATGTTCACCACCAACTTGACGTTCTTCAAAGTAATCACATTGACCCAAAACACTTGAATTAATATCATTAGCTGTAGTCATAACAGCTCCACCACAAGCTTTCATTGTACGTTTCAAATCTTCTTCTGGTACACTAACAGAACATTTCACGATCTGCAAAATACTGTGTACCAACATCACCAATTGGTAGTTTAGAAAACACAACATTGGCGCCTTACTTACCTATTTTATTGTACAGGAGACGCCATTCAGCATTAACAATTTTCTGATACTCTTGGACATTGGAGACCATTGCTGTGGCAGAGCATTTTTCCAATAAAGCACTTTGTTGTTCCTTTGATTGGCGCTTCCACATGTACAGCCATGTCATATTTTGGTTATGCATAATTATAATGCTTTACGTATAGCTTTAATGATGATACGTGCATGCACGCCTTCCTCAGTATATGGTTTAACTTGTTATAAGATTTCACCTGCTTAAAGTACTACTGAAGTGGTGCCATCGCCGACCTGATAAGAGAAACATTTTTATTCTACACATTCTAATATAACAAAAAACTTACCTCAGCATTTTGAAATTTGGCGATGTCTACTAGAGTTTTACGGCTGGATTCACAATATACAATAGTTTCATAATGGTTGCCCCATCATTTGAAATTGTGGCCTTTCCACTGGAATCAACAATATGCTTGTCCATACTACGTGAACCCAATTGAATGCGAGGCATTGATGTGGATATGAGTTGAGGTTTACCATGAGAGCTATCGGTACCCAAGCATTTTTTACACAAATACTCATGTACCCAATACAAGTTCAGGACGTTCATTATTATCGACACGCTGTACGGTATGGCCCAAATGTTGGAAATATGCAGTTGGCACTGTTGACAAAAAATATGGATCAATGAACACAAGTAAAAGTGAAAGTATTTTTTTACCATCTCTTGTTACTTTACATATTAGACATTGGAAACGACGACCAGCATCTACAAGTTTCTATTGAGCCTTGCAACGATTAGATCTAATTGCACCCAATTCACCAAAATTTACAATGGGTGGCTCATATTCACCCTCATCCGTTCGTGCCATTGGTGAGGCGGTAAGTGTAATTGACAAAGCTGTTGTTTTTAATAAATCAGCTGTTGCAGGTATGCAATACAAAGTCGACCTGCAAAGAAGAAAGATCAATGTAATTGCCAAACAAAACATTAATTTCGATTATCGATACCTAACGTAACGTGGCGAGGAGTTACCCTGATCTTCTACCACATATTTTGTGGTCACCAATGGTGGTAATAAACCCTGTTCATTAGTAATAAATGCACCACCAGCGCTATTTTGATTTTCAATGATAACGCTTATCGGATTTGGCATCTGATCGGGATCTAAACGGCGTTGGGCTTGATCATACTGTTGCGGCTGTTGATATTTACCAGTAACAGGTGCAGGTGGTTGCTAAAGAAAATAACACAAAAATAATCATCAGCAAATTTGTAAATTATTAGTTGTATTAGCATACATTATAACCAGGAGGTCCGGACGTGTCCGGGTATTGGGGGTTGACACGGGTTGGGTGGTTGACTGAGCATTGGCGTCTGTCCAGGTTGTGTTGGTGGCATCATAAAAGCCATCAATAACAAGTGCCAAGAATATATCCGCGGCATACCTGCCGACCAAAATGATTCAAGGGGTTGTGATTGCCAAACTCACCTACCCGTGGCGAATCCTGTACCTAACAATTTGGTGTGAACAATTGGTGCCAGTTAACCCTCTGAAATAATCGGCGCAATTGTACGCCATTGTGTTGGCATTAATTAGGCAAAATGCAAAAACTTTTTATCCTCCTCGCGTGACCATTCTGTCTTCTTTAAGCTAGGATCAAGCCATTCGTACCAGCGTGCCTTACATTGCTTGGCAGATTTGCGGTGCAGCAGTGATACAATACGTGACCACTGGTTTTTGCCATATTTCATTACAGCTACTTTGAGGATTTCATCCTGAAAGTTATCAATTTAGTTAATAAACGGCCAAGAGTAACCAGTCGCGTCAAATGCTTACCTCAGTGTTTCTCCACACACCACCTTTTATCATAATTCGCGGCATGGTGCTATATAATTGTGAATTCTTTCGATGAGCACAAAAATCAAATCAAAAATTTTTGTCGAAATAAACAGCAAAAATCATTGCATATTAAAGACTTTGGGAAAATTTTAGAATAGCACCCCCCGAGTTCGGGGTAAAACTTGGTATCAAATGAAAGAGGGAGTTCTCCCGATCACAAATATATATATTTTAAAGTACGCAAACTTATAATTTAAAAGTTATTTGTTGGCAAATTTCTATAGAACTTTAAATTACAATTTACACATCTTTCAAAACCTTAATCCACATACATATCTATATAAATTGGCAACGATAAACTTAAATTGCATTTTTGTATATTTCACATTTCATTTTTGCATTGTTTTCACTTATTATAAATGTTTTTATTAAATCAATCGCGCTTTTGTAGCAACATGCACATATATATTTATATATATATATACATATATTTTATTGATGACATTACAAAGCTGTGCTGCCACATATATATACGTATACACATATAAAATTTGTATAGAAATTTGCAAACTAACACCAAATTACTTTTAAATTATAAGTTTGCGAGCTTTAAAATATATATATATGTGATCTGGAGAACTCCCTGTTAATTTTAAATATTTCCGGAGATATTCCATTTAAAACTCTCAAAATTGAAAAAATTTTCGACCACCAAATGTTTTGCTGTCTCTGCTGAATTAGAAATGGCGAATTTTTTTGCACGCAAAAATTACGTATTTTGCTATCCCTATAAAAATAATAGGTACGAGAGAGCACGATACATTGTGGGAAAGCTAAATTTGTCAACATGCTATTTCATTTGAAGAATTTTTCATTCCAAATCGTCACCCCTGTCAAAAATTCGTGTGTTTGTGTGCGTTTTTGGTCACACGATTTTTGCAGGGATGCAAGTCATTTTCTGTCAAAAATTTCTCATGCACATACAACTTGTATGAGAGCAACCCAAATTTAATTTGCTGCGTGAAAACCTAACTCGATTTCCAATTTTTGTTCTGCGTGACATTTAGATTTGACTATTGCACACATGCTTTACATTGTCGCAACGCATGCTTATTTGGGTAAGGCAAAAAACGCCGGTTGTATGCGTGCGCTAAAAAAACGCAGTGCGGTTTTATTAGGTTGGCATGTATGGGCAAAATTATATAAACGCTATGGTCGCTTTAAAGCAAAGATAACGTACGGCGTTTCATTGTTTTTCGTATGGCGTTGTCAAAGTGTAAGCACGCAACCAAAGCATTTATGTAAATTTTTTGATACTTCGCCAGACAGATGAATTAATGAATGCAACACAACCAAAGCGTCTGTGTAAATCTGCCTTAATTTTTATAGCTGTGAAAGTCTCCTGCAAATAAAATGGTGCTGTAAGTGCAAACAAATCAAACTCCTATATGACACTACTTTATTTTCTATGTATTTTTCTTGTATTTTCTCTTATATTTTCTGTCGAGGGAGCCAATAAGGTTTCAGTACCGGTGTAAGTGTGTGAACTATATTTAAAAAACTAACGAAATACAAGAAAAATACAAAGTAGTTCATTAAAAACAAACAAGCCAGTTTGTATTTCGATAGGGTTTTTTGACAATAGGCCTTTTTTCTTTATTTTTTCTGATAAATGAAAATTTTGTTTTAGTTTAAAAATTTTGTGCATAAAAACACAACTAAATTCAAAGTGTAAATTGTGTGTACAAATGAGTTTTCAATAAGTGTACATATTTCAGTTTTTCATAGTTAAGGAATTGACCTCCAGATTCTTGTGTTACACAAATATAGTGAACTTGGGTACAGAAATTCAAATTAAAAAGTTTTTCACAATAATTTGAAAAACTCTATGTTATCTCTGCTTTTTGCACTTAAAGGAGTAACCCTCTGTAATAAATTAAACTTTTAATAAAAATCAATAACTCTGAACTGAACACTTTTCGCCATGATATAAAATTAAAACGCTGTGGAACAGGACCAACACTTTTGCGACTACATAAACCCTGCTTCAATCTTTTACGTCTCTGCACAGAACCCTAATTGACCGTTTTCAACCGAAACGACAATGGCAACCCAGATTTTCCCGTTATGCTCACTTATGCGGCAGTTACCCACCGACGTGTGCAGTACGTAAGGACGTTTGTCGTACGAAGCACGTTTGACCGAACTCTCAAGCCCGTAGGAATCAATGTGTGCGTCTGTGTACATGTACATAACATATTTGTGTGTGTATTGTTTACAGATAAGCACTGTTGCCATTGACCATTTTGCATGTATGCTTATGGAAACATCAACTTTTTCCAATTTAATTTTTGATATTGTAAAAGGCCGGAATACATATTAAATAAGGATAAATAGATTAAATATTTATAATCAGCACTTTTACATAATTATTTCGAATTATTTCCACAATTTTTCAAATTTTAATTAGGCTTTTTTGCATAAAATTGCAAACGGTCAAAAATTAGCGCACAAAAGTTTACTAGGCAACTCTGTCTAGTGAGAGAGCGATCAGCTGACACGTTCTTACGGAAAAAATCAAAATTGTTTTGATTTCTACGTTCCGGGCTACGTACGTACGGGCGTTGCACGTCGGTGAGTTTTCGTTTACATTGCACACTCATAAGATAGGTCGTGTCAGCTGACACGTTTTTTCTACGTACGTTCGTGGGTAACTGCCGCATTAAGCGAGTGAAGCCGTGGTTACTCACGAACGTACGTAGAAAAAACGTGTCAGCTGACACGACCTATCTTATGAGTGTGCAATGTAAACGAAAACTCGCCGACGTGCAACGCCCGTACGTACGTATCCCGGAACGTAGAAATCAAAACAATTTTGATTTTTTCCGTAACAACGTGTCAGCTGATCGCTCTCTCACTAGACAGAGTTGCCTAGTAAACTTTTGTGCGCTAATTTTTGACCGTTTGCATTTTTATGCAAAAACGCCTAATTAAAGTTTGAAAAATTGTGAAAATAATTCGAAATAATTATGTAAAAGTGCTGATTATAAATATTTAATCTATTTATACTTATTTAATAGTATTCCGTCCTTTTATAATATCAAAAATTAAATTGGAAAAAGTTGATGTTTCCATAAGCATACATGCAAAATGGTCAATGGCAACAGTGCTTATCTGTAAACAATACACACACAAATATCTTATGTACATGTATACAGCCGCACACATTGATTCCTACGGGCTTGAGAGTTCGGTCAAACGTGCTTCGTACGACAAAGGTTCTTACGTACGGCACACGTCGGTGGGTAACTGCCGCATTACTGTCAGAAAGAAGTCAACACACTTGTACCATAGTGTACCTATACAAGTGTATCAACTAAGCAATAAACGTCAAAACTACTAACAGCCTCGCTCACCTGATGCAAATCTCAGGTCTAGAGTTGCATTTTTGGTACGTAAGAGCACTTCAAGCTGAGTTGCATTTGATAGTTTAAAAAAAACTTTGTAGTATTTACAAATGAAATAGTTGCATATATATATATATCCTCGGAAATAAGAATACTAGAAGATTTGTAGCCTGCAACAATGCGAAAACATACGGAAAGCAAAATTTATTTAAATTAAGCTGGAGACATTGGTGCTTTATCGGTAACCGTATCGGTAACAGCTGATTTGACCAACCTTATGAGAATCAATGCAATCGATTATTGGTGCCGCTAAGGTCGTAACCGTATCGTAGCCAACCAATTGGGTTTTGGTTTACCGTCGTAACGATAAACAGCTGATTACGTTAGGGATACGGATACAGCGATACGACATACGGCACCAATGACTCCGGCTTTAGAGTCAAAATATAAAGCGCTACACGTGTAATACGCCAATTACACGGCTCAAGTATTCTTGTGCCAATTACCAATTTGCACAAGGATTTGCCCGGTATGTGCACTGGTTGCGCTATTTGCGCAAAGAGCTGCGCTAAAATCAAAACGATTTTGATATTTACGCATGCCTGCAAATATTGCACATGCTTTTTTCTTCGTGTGTGGAAAATCTTACACAGTTTACCTGGGGTTCCTGATAATATAGCATCAGTAATTATTGCTTAAAAATGTTAATATCGAAGGCGCAAGGACCATCTCTAGCTTGTAACAGGAATTCACACAAATTCAATAATAAATAATAATTTTTTTATACAATTAGAACACATGTTTCATTTGTTGCGCTAGTTGAAAAATGAATATTGTGCAGTGCTGCGATGAGTTGAGCTGGTCTTGCAATTAAAATATATATTTTATAAATACAATGGAAAATAAACGCTTCTGTGCGAGTTTTTCGACTTATACCGTGAATTACCAGCACTGTGGAAAATAAATAGTGAATTTTTATACAATTAATGCCTTTTTTATACAATTAAAAGACATGTTTCATTTGTTGCGCTACTTTAAAAATGAATATTGCGCAGTGTTTTTGAGCCGTGTATGTCAAAATTTTCATTTGCACAAATTTCGTCGTTTTATATTTGCGCATGGTTTTTGTGTCATGTATGGGCCGTAAAACATGGAAACATTTTACTTCTAAGGCGTTTACACAAATGCATTATCAACGTAGAATTGACGGCATTTGCCGCTACTGGTTATAGAAACATATTTGGGACAGGGTAACATATTTACCAAAGTGTTATGTTGCAACCCACACTACTGCTGCAGCTTATTTTGACAATTAAATTATTTTTGTTTACGCCGGAGGAAAAAAAATATAATACGTATTGAATGGAGAAAGATAATTTGCCTAAAAGTTTAAGTAACCATCAATCGGAAGCAGATAGTTTTAAAGATGATGCAGGTGAAAAGCCTACGAACAGTGACAACGAACATAACGGGGCTTCCTGCAATCCTTCCGCTCCACTTCATCCAGACGACGGCCAAGATGATGAGGATTTGTCACGCATACGTGGTGATGCTATTGGTAATACTTTGTATAGTGAACGTTTTGTACTTTCCACATTATTAAAGTTAACCAAAAATGAGAAGGAACTTGCTGAAAATAAGAGTTTTGAAAATGATCTATGCTCAATGTGGGACATGACAATTGAAGAGGATGTTGTGCTACTGTTATTGGAACATAATGTGCTAGAACTTTTTGCACATTGTATTAATGCTACTGACGATAAACGTTTAGTAGAGATTTTAGTTGGTATTTTGGGCAATATGTGCAATTTCAAGCAATCACGTGAATTGCTTGTTGAAAACATTGCGCTAGTGCAGACACTGCTCGATCTTACGAATTGCACAGATTCTTTAACGCTTTTGCAAATTACGCGCTTATTTTCGGTTGTACTCATACATGCTGATCGTAAAGCCGCATTGCAATGGTATCAACGTATTTGTAATTGTAAAGATTTTGTTAAAAACCTAACATTTATATTAAGCAATTCTATAAATGAACAATTGCTGCGGCAAACTGTGGAAACATTAAATGCTATCCTCGCAAAATTTGCACTAGTCGATCCAAATAAACAAAAGTTAGAAGCAATCAAAAAGAATGTAAACGACAATGACTTGGATGGTGATGGTGATATTTTGCCAACGTTCGAGCAACTTTTTGTTAATGAGGCACTCATCAAAGCTACTATAGAGGCATTCTTAGCATTATTGCCAAGGAAAAATTCGACAGTGTTACAAGATGAAAATGAGGAAGAATATGAAGACGATGATGATGATAGCACAATCATATTTACACAGAGTACATACAACTTAATGCAAATATTCTTAAATATACATTGCATTTTAACACAATACGATGAATTATCGCAAATTAGTTATATGCCACATATTGAAACGTTAATGGATTGCATAAGTTGTATACTTGAGCCGTTATGTAATCCAAAGTATGTGCCACATTTAAGCAATAGAGAACAAGACTTGCTGGATAGTGTCAATGATATTTTAGAGGTAATTTATTGTAAACATCATAGGTGCTATTATTCATAATGTATTATCAATCTTTTGCATATGTGACGTAGCAACTTACGATTCGAGAAAAATAGATTTAAACATCTGCTGACTACCTTAAATACGTAGGTTAAATCGATTTGGTCCCAACTCCATATAACTCTGTCTCTTAGATACATTGATTAATGTTTAAATGTATGCATATAATGCGCTGCAACTGTTTAAATTAACACCACGTACTGTATTCTTGTGAATATATATATTTTTAAATTGTTACTTATTTGTGGTGACTGCGATCTGTAGATAAATAAATAAATCTAGCTGAAGCGGCTAATCTTTTTGCAGATTTTTTCCGCTCAAACTTTGTTGCGCAAACGGAAGTCCGGCCGGTGGTCCCCGTTTGGGTTGACTCTTCTATCAACGTTAGCGCGTTAAGGAATCCAAAACATAAAATCATCCACCTTTACCGATATTGACGGCCTATCGTCTTATCTTTTTGAAAATTGTTTGGCATTGGCGATCCCACTCCTTATTTTTAACAAATCTCTCGAGTGTGGTGAATTTATCGATGTATGGAAAATAACTTTCATTAGCCCAGTTTTCAAGAGCGGTAATAAAAATAACGTCGCTAATTATAGACCCATAGCAAAGTTGTCGACTATTTCTAAACTAAAACGTCTAATCAGTAACAATCAGCATGATTTCATGTCCGGTAGATCCACTGTGACAAATTTAGCAATTTTCTCTGACTATTGCCTATCCGCGTTTAATAATCGTTTACAAGTCGATACTGTAAACACTGATTTCTCAAAAGCGTTTGATAAAGCTAGTCACTCAATCCTAATTTCTAAATTGCCATCTTTGGGTTTCCACTCAACATTTCTTTCTTGGATAAGGTCATATCTTCAACAGGGTAGTTGTGTTGTTGTAATTGACAATACTCACTCTAACTCTTTTATTGCCACCTCCGGCGTGCCGCAAGGGGTATTTTGAGGCCGCTGCTTTTTGTAATCTCTATAAATGATATTTTAGCACTCTAACTTTCTTTTGTACGCTGATCATTTTAAGGCTTTGGAACCATTTCGAAAGCCTCTGACGCGGAAAGGATTCAATATGATCTCGACAATGTCGGTGTGTGGTGTAATACCAATAATCTGCCTCTAAATGTTGGTAAATGCTTTCATGTTACCTTCTCCAAAGCTCGCGAGAATCTTCCCACCTCTTATTTTATTGGTGGCTACCGCCAGTAAAACCCTTAATGATATAAAAGACTTAGTATTAGACTCGAAATTTTCTTTCACTACTCACTTAAATGCTACCATTGCTAGGGCATATTCAGTGCTGGCATATACTTTAAAATTATTGTTCACTGCGTTTGTTCGTTTTCCGTTATTGTATCCCGAGCAGGCCGCTTCGTAACAGAGATACCTTTTATACGGACAATGCCAGGACCCTCTATGCCTCTAATGCACCTTTGTTTAGAGCCATGACCGATTTTAATCTAATCTCAAATTCTTTAATCATCGATTTTTCTTTGCCAAAGCACACTTTTAAATCAATACTCAGTGATATTTATTCTGTGTAATCTGTAATTTTATTGCCATTCATTACAATACATAGTTTGTAATTATCTTAGTTTATCATCAAGCAAAGCTAAAATCTGTTATATAGTCTGTAAGGCCTGAAACACCATAGAGTGTAAATAATAATTAAATAAAAATTAAAAATAAATAAATAAAAATTATTTCAGTTCACATAAACTCCATAGTTGAATAGAAATCATATTCTTTAATGAGCATTTAATTCCACATAGGCACCAGATATGCTCAAGAGTTGTCATGTGACGGTAGGCCCGGGAATTCACAATTTCAGTAGGCTTGAGCTAAAATGAGGGAGATGCCATAATTGAATATAATTTTTGAGGTATTGCCCTGCAACTTTTAATCAAGTGCTTTACTTTTTATACGCAGTCACTGGGCGATCCTTTCGATGAACGTTGCTTGATATATGCCATAAGTATTTGGAATCTATTGAGAGTGGAAAATGACCGCATAGCAAGAAGAACACCACCCGCAAATGATTTCGAAGATATTCCAGTTAAAGAAGATGATTTTAATTTTGATACTAGTTATTTAACAATACTCGACTTAATTATGCGCATGATTAATGCTGCTAGTGAATTACAATTATCGCAAGTTTGGAAAGATAATAATCCTGATGACAATATGAAGAATTTGCAAAACACCTTAAGTATTGGCGATGCTGATGAAGTAACCAAACGATGCTATAGTAAAATACAAAAGGTTTTGGAAAATTCCCAGCAGCCATAATTATTAGTCAGCCGTGAGTATTTATATTTATTTTGATAAATGGTGCCTATCCCAAGCTTACGGATTGAACAATTTTGAGCAAATTGGGTAATTGCATACAAACTTGATTAAACAATCTAAAAACTACTTAACTACATTCATTTTAATATTATCATTAAAGCATAATATGCTATAATAAAGCGCATATTTCATAGCCAATGCAGTAAATTGTTAGTGCACTAAGCACTTTTCTACCAATAAAAAACACTTTGGCCGACGAACGACTACCACTAAAATTAGTCGAAATAATTTTTTGCAAATATTTTCCTAGTACCACTTAGTTATTAGTGGCAGGGGGAAGTTATTTCACTAATTTATTTCCACTATTTTCCATAGGTTTCATTACTAAATTGTTTTGTGATAGTGCTATGTTTCTTAGTAATTAAACTTATTTGCTTTTTCCAGCAGCATCTAACTGCTCACGCAAAGATTCCACCCACGATAATTTTCCTAGTTTAACTTCACCATTACTTTCTACGATTAAATTACTTTGTGCCTCTGCAGTGTTACAATTGCGAAATATTGTATTGTTTTGGGAAGTGCCATGATTTAAATGGCACAATGTATCATCTAGTACAATGCCGCTTGAGATGACCTCTATTTTAGATTGCTCCTCAATGAGATCTGATATATTGATTAGGACTTGCTCTACATCATTTGCTTTAACAAAATTTTCATCCTTTAATTCAGAAAGTTGTAAACTAACTTTTCCGCCATTAGCACGTACTTTGAGATTACCGTGAACTCCAGCTGTTAAATCCATAAAAAGGACAAATAATCAATTATTAAGAAAAATATTACAGGTTGAGGAATTAAACTTAATGCATAGTGCCCGAAAGTTATAATGTCTCTTTCACTTTTGTTATAAAATAACTTGAGTGAGACTACACATCCCGGGCAAAGCAAAATCAAAATTTTAGAAATAAGGATTTTCAATTAGAAGAAAATTTGTCTAAGCGGGGTTGCCCCTCGGCAGTATTTGAAAAGCACTCCGAGTATATTTCTGTCATGAAAAACTCTCAGTGAAAACTCATCTGCCTTGCAGATGCCGTTTGGAGTCGGCATAAAACATGTAAGTCCTTCCGGCCAATTTGTATGGAAAATCAAGAGGAGCACGACGCAAATTGGAAGAGAAGCTCGGCCTTAGATCTCTTCGGAGGTTATCGCGCCTTACATTTTATAATTAACATCTAGCTCTGGGTTTAGCGCGGGACCAATCTCCACTTGAGATTTCGAAATTTTTTGTTTAAGCAAAGCCTTACAAATTTTCTTTCGTCTTACAGTGACATTGCAATATAGAAGCACTATTAGGAAACAGTGGCGATCCATGTTCTATTTGCTAGATTTACCTTCGGGGAAGAGAAGTGGTGGTCGCTTCCCAAGGCAGTCGGTTCTATGTACCGGAGCGACTCGGGATTTTTCTCGACCAAGGACTGTCATTTCAGTGTGACCCCATTTAATTTGTCTCGTCCCTCCCACAAATTGTCATCCTCCCAGCAGCTCCTTGCAGCAGGACTGCTACATATTCTCTTACTCCGGGAAGGTATCGAACTCAATCCGGGTCCGTCTCCTGACCCCGGTCCTGAGAAATGGTTTTGCTGCATTTGCCAGAAAAGAATCTTTTTAGGACGGTCATACTCTGTTCAGTGTGTCTCGTGCAAGGGATGGTTGCATCGGACAGGTTGTTCTGGGCTTGATCCCCAAACCCGACGTCCACGTAACTTTTATAAATCTTTTGTGGCTCCTTGCTGCTCACGCCCAAGGGCGTCCCGTAGTCTACGCCTAAGCGCCCCTCCACTACCTTCCAGCAGCCTCGCTGCTCAGCAAGCCACAACAAGTACCCGCTGCTGCTCGCGCCCCACGGCGCCAACAACTCAAACAGCTGATACCACTCATAACTACTACCTTCGTAGTAGAGCTGGTAGCAATGCTGAGCATCAGCCCCTGCTCTTCTCCCCCCCTCTTTTCTGCAAGCAATCGTGCAGGTCAGGGAAACAGACTCTTAGTCTCTACCTCCGTTTGCACCGTCTGACAGCACAGAATATATAGGTTTGCGACATCCGCTCAATGCAGCTCCTGCCTTGGGTGGTGCCACTTTCCTAGATGTTCTGGTCTCCGCGACGGCAACCCCTCGACGGGTTTCATCGCGCCATGTTGCCAGGTCGCAAACCCAAATCATCCGGGTACCCCAATGCTTGCCCAAGGGCGCCCAGTCCCAAGGCCACAACAGCAATTGCGTCCTGGCCTTCCACAACCTAGGCGTAGTCACCCGTCACTTACCCCTAGAGTGGCGGCGTCACCCCTCATGCACTTCAGAATTCTGCAGTTAAACTGTAATGGACTAACTGGGAAGATTACGGAGATAGTCGATTTCATGAAGCGGCACAACATCCGCATTGCTGCGATTCAAGAGACTAAACTCACAGCAAGATCTGCATTGCAGACCTGCCCTGGGTATAATGTCCACAGAAAGGACCGCGAGAGCGGAAATGGAGGCGGCCTCGCGTTTATTATACACCACTCTGTGCAATATCATATATTTGATCCTGGCATCGACCGCAGGGACAATGTCTTAGAACGTCAAGGCCTATCTGTCCGGTCAGGCGATGCAAATCTAGAAATCATCAACACCTACATCCCTCCTGTCACCTGTTGCCCCAGTGGATACCGCCCTAAAATCGAGGCCTTACTCACTGGCAACAATCGCATTATCTTAGGCGATTTCAATGCCCATCACGACCTATGGCATTCAAACTTGCGGGCGGACAGTAGGGGTGAGATGTTGGCGGATCAAATAGAAGAAACGACGTTCTGCACAATAAACGGAGACGCCCCCACACGTATGGTAGGAAGCTGTCATAGCTCGCCAGATATCTCAATCGTGAGCGCAGAACTCGTAAACTGCGTCAACTGGCAGCCGATGGTAACATTGGCATCCGACCACCTGCCCATACTTATTTCGTTCGAGCGTACCGCCGACTTCATCGTCACCGAAAAACGCACTTTCATAAACTTCAAAAAAGGAAAGTGGGAAGAATATAAATCTGCAACAGACAGCAGCTTTGCTGCCCTCCCTATCCCGACTGATGCCCTCCAATGGGAGCGTGCCTTCCGTAAGGTCATTGAATCCGCCTC
This sequence comes from Eurosta solidaginis, assembly GCF_040869045.1. Classification (NCBI taxonomy): domain Eukaryota; kingdom Metazoa; phylum Arthropoda; class Insecta; order Diptera; family Tephritidae; genus Eurosta; species Eurosta solidaginis. Next base: position 239,950,958 of record NC_090321.1, read on the forward strand.
GGCACATTTCATTCCCGCCGGGAGAATTCCCGAAATCCGGCCCCACTTCCCGGCGGAGGCCGCGAGCTTAGCGAGGGAACGCGACCTTATAAGACAGCTTGATCCAGGCGACCCCCAAATAAGGGATATAAACCAACGCATCAGATTGCTTGTGGACGAACACAAGCGGGCGAAATGGGAAGAGCCCCTAAGAGGTTGTAACCTCTCTACCGGTGTAGGTAAACTTTGGTCCACCGTAAAGTCCCTATCGAATCCGACTACACACAGAGACAAAGTTTCCATCGCCTTTGGCGATAAAGTGCTGTCGGATGCGGAAAAATGCGCGAGCGCTTTCTGCCGACAATATATAATGCATCCTACGGTCGAAAAAGATAGACGGAGAGCCAATAGACACGCACATAAACACAAATTCAGCGCGTCACCAATCACCATCACCGCTAGAGAGGTTGAGGACGCCATTGTTCGCGCTAAACCATCCAAAGCAGTGGGCCCAGACGGCATAGCCATGCCGATGCTTAAAAGCCTAGGGAAAGAGGGTTTCAAATATTTAGCGCATGTCTTCAATCTGTCTCTCTCCACCTTTGCCATACCCGAGAAATGGAAAATGGCCAAGGTGGTCCCGCTACTAAAGCCTGGGAAACCAGCTAACGTATGTGAGTCATATCGTCCGATATCTCTCCTATCGCCAGTGGCAAAGACGCTTGAAGCCATTTTGCGCCCTTATTTCCAAGCACATTTGCAGCTAGCCCCTCATCAGCATGACTTCAGAAAACTCTATAGCACTACCTCCGCGCTAAATGTCATTAGCACCCAGATAAATTGCGGTTTGAATCAAAACCCCCACCATAGAACAGTACTCGTAGCGCTAGACCTATCAAAAGCCTTTGATACGGTCAACCATGGCTCATTACTGCAAGACCTGGAAGGGTCTACCCTTCCCCCATGTCTCAAAAGGTGGACCGCAAATTATCTGGGTGGTCGGCAGGCATCGGTGCAATTCAGAAACGAAACATCAAAACCAAGGAGAATTAAACAAGGGGTGCCACAGGATGGTGTCCTATCCCCACTTTTGTTTAATTTCTACATATCTAAGCTACCTTCACCACCGGAAGGAGTCACAATCGTTTCCTACGCCGATGACTGCACAATAATGGCCACAGGCCCAGGCCCAGAGATCGATGAGCTATGCAATAAAATAAACGGCTATCTCCCTGATCTCTCCAGTTTTTTCGCCTCGCGAAACCTGGCATTGTCACCGACTAAATCTTCCGCGACCTTATTTGCAACATGGACGCCCCAAATGTCGACCATATTGAACATCCACGTCGATGGCACTACGCTACCGACTGTCCTACATCCCAAAATCTTGGGTGTGACGTTTGATCAGGATCTACATTTTGGTGCGCACGTAACCGCAATTGTTCCGAGAATTCAGAGCCGTAATAAAATCTTCAAATCCCTTGCTGGCAGTACCTGGGGAAAAGATAAAGAAACGCTCATGACCACATACAAAGCAATTAGCCAGCCGATTACGTGCTACGCGTCACCCATATGGTCGCCAAGCCTAAAAACTACTCACTGGAAGAAACTACAGGCCTGCCAAAATACTGCTCTCAGAATCGCCACGGGCTGTCTTCTTATGTCCCCAGAACACCATCTGCATAATGAGGCGAGAATACTCCCCATCAGGGAGAGAAATGAGATGCTGACCAAACAGTTTCTGTTGATACCAGAAACCTGGGCTTCCCAACAGACATCTGATTGACGAACCGCCTAGGGGCCCAAGGAGTCATCTCCGTAAGCATTTTGAGGAAATACGGCACCTGAGAACCCAGCCGTATGAAGCGAAAAAACACAAGCAGGTCCTTGGTAAACTCCATAGACAGGCGTCGGACCTTTATGTCGGGAATTGCCCGGTGAATCCAGTACTTGAAGAAAAATATCCAGAACTCGCGGAAGAGGAACGCATACTCCCCAGGGAAACGCGTGTCACTCTTGCTCAACTTCGTTCTGGATACTGTAACAGGTTAAACTCTTACCTTTCCAGAATCAACCCCGACATACAAAATGTATGCCCCGCTTGCAATGTGTCCCCACATGACACCAACCATCTCTTTAATTGTAATGTGGAACCAACGCCTCTAACACCCCTTTCCTTATGGTCCACCCCTGTTGAAACGGCAAGTTTCCTTGGACTCCCGTTAGAGGATATTGATGACAATTTGTGATCGGTCGCGGCTAATAGGTGGGGCGAGCATTGCTACAACAACAACAAGAAGTGGTGGTTTTAATGTAGTGGGCAATATTTTCAGAAATATACATATCTGAGAGAACTCTTCGGTACATAAAAAAACACCTTCCACCTCTAGGTCAATGTACTCCAGCACAAACCAAATCCAATTAGTTTTACTGGTAAAATGCCCTGCGCTGTTCTCATAAAATTTCACTCATAAATTAATTTACCAAATAAAAAAAAAACTACTCACTCATGTTCAGAGTTCCACCCTTTTGCACATCTACTTCCGTTTTCTTATGCACATTTTTCAGCGTTAAGGTACCGCTATTCGTTACAAATCTCGATTCTTCCACATAGCAAGAGTTTGTCGAAATGTTGCCACCATCTGTCTTGCAGCTCAACTGATCGCCTTGCAATTTTTCAAAGGACATATTCTGAAAAATACATATATAAATATGAAAGTTAGTTCACTCTTTTTCTTTAGGATTATACGTTCATGCCAAGTACCACCCACCCCTTCTTTGCTCGTTTCCACTCTAGTTACTCTACCTAAGAGCATACCCTTGCATCTAATATTCCCTTCAGCACTTTCCAATGTTACACTATCTGCTCGTACTTCTTTAATGTCTATATTTTTGTTTGCCTTCACCTTTACTTCTGAACTTAAAATATTGCTCACTGTAACACTATCCTGTGCTTCAACATGTAAATCCGACCGTATGGGTATCTCCAAGTTACAATGAAAATCGGGTGCATTTGATATTTTATTTATATCGATATTTATTAAACGCTCATCCTCACTCACATTCACCTGCAATGCTACTGGACAGTTTCGTACATGTCCACCGTGTAGCTCAGCAATGAGCACATTTGCATCTGGATATTCATGCACATCGGCCGCTTTAATACGTAAATAAATATCGGAGCGTATGTTTATCCGTGGAAACGGTGAAATGTAACGAAACGTTTCCTGATGCACTTGTTTGTTGGATGGCGTCGCGCCAGATATTAGCTTTTCCATTTTATTGGGTTTTAATGATTTTTTTGCCAATTGCCGTGTATTATTTTTACGCATAAGTGGTGCTAATTTACGTATTAAAAGCATTTCCTATCGCTGAAAATTTGTTTCACCCAATTGCAGAGAAAATCAATGGCAAAGTCTGTCAAACTATCCAGCTGATCGGTCGGTAGAGTTGGGTCGTTTCGTTCTGAACTTGTTCAATTAACCGGGTCTCTCAACTGAACAAGTGAACTAGATCTTCGATTTCACGCTTCCCAAGGCAGTCGGTTCTATGTACCGGAGCGACTCGGGATTTTTCCCGACCAAGGACTGTCATTTCAGTGTGACCCCATTTATTTTGTTTCGTCCCTCCCACAAATTGTCATCCTCCCAGCAGCTCCTTGCAGCAGGACTGCTACATATTCTCTTACTCCGGGAAGGTATCGAACCCAATCCGGGTCCGTCTCCTGACCCCGGTCATGAGAAATGGTTTTGCTGCATTTGCCAGAAAAGAATCTTTTTAGGACGGTCATACTCTGTTCAGTGTGTCTCGTGCAAGGGATGGTTGCATCGGACAGGTTGTTCTGGGCTTGATCCCAAAACCCGACGTCCACGTAACTTTTATAAATCTTTTGTGGCTCCTTGCTGCTCACGCCCAAGGGCGTCCCGTAGTCTACGCCTAAGCGTATCCCCACTACCTTCCAGCAGCTTCGCTGCTCAGCAAGCCACAACAAGTACCCGCTGCTGCTCGCGCCCCACGGCGCCAACAACTCAAACAGCTGATACCACTCATAACTACTACCTTCGTAGTAGAGCTGGTTGCAATGCTGAGCATCAGCCCCTGCCCCCGTCTTCTTCTCCCCCCCTCTTTTCTGGCAGCAATCGTGCAGGTCAGGGAAACAGACTCTTAGTCCCTGCCTCCGTTTGCACCGTCTGCCAGCACAGAATATATAGGTTTGCGACATCCGCTCAATGCAGCTCTTGCCTTGGGTGGTGCCACTTTCCTAGATGTTCTGGACTCCGCGACGGCAACCCCCCGACGGGTTTCATCGCGCCATGTTGCCAGGTCGCAAACCCAAATCATCCGGGTACCCCAATGCTTGCCCAAGGGCGCCCAGTCCCAAGGCCACAACAGCAATTGCGTCCTGGCCTTCCACAACCTAGGCGTAGTCACCCCTCACTTACCCCTAGAGTGGCGGCGTCACCCCTCATGCACTTCAGAATTCTGCAGTTCAACTGTAATGGACTAACTGGGAAGATTACGGAGATAGTCGATTTCATGAAGCGGCACAACATCCGCATTGCTGCGATTCAAGAGACTAAACTCACAGCAAGATCTGCATTGCAGACCTGCTCTGGTTATAATGTCCACAGGAAAGACCGCGAGAGCGGAAATGGAGGCGGCCTCGCGTTTATTATACACCACTCTGTGCAATATCATATATTTGATCCTGGCATCGACCGCAGTGACAATGTCTTAGAACGTCAAGGCCTATCTGTCCGGTCAGGCGATGCAAATCTAGAAATCATCAACATCTACATCCCTCCTGTCACCTGTTGCCCCAGTGGATACCGCCCTAATATCGAGGCCTTACTCACTGGCAACAATCGCATTATCTTAGGCGATTTCAATGCCCATCACGACCTATGGCATTCAAACTTGCGGGCGGACAGTAGGGGTGAGATGTTGGCGGATCAAATAGAAGAAACGACGTTCTGCACAATAAACGGAGACGCCCCCACACGTATGGTAGGAAGCTGTCATAGCTCGCCAGATATCTCAATCGTGAGCGCAGAACTCGTAAACTGCGTCAACTGGCAGCCGACGGTAACATTGGCATCCGACCACCTGCCCATACTTATTTCGTTCGAGCGTACCGCCGACTTCATCGTCACCGAAAAACGCACTTTCATAAACTTCAAAAAAGGAAAGTGGGAAGAATATAAATCTGCAACAGACAGCAGCTTTGCTGCCCTCCCTATCCCGACTGATGCCCGCCAAGGGGAGCGTGCCTGCCGTAAGGTCATTGAATCCGCCTCGGCACATTTCATTCCCGTCCCGAAATCTGGCCCCACTTCCCGGCGGAGGCCGCGAGCTTAGCGAGGGAACGCGACCTTATAAGACAGCTTGATCCAGGCGACCCCCAAATAAGGGATATAAACCAACGCATCAGATTGCTTGTGGACGAACACAAGCGGGCGAAATGGGAAGAGCACCTAAGAGGTTGTAACCTCTCTACCGGTGTAGGTAAACTTTGGTCCACCGTAAAGTCCCTATCGAATCCGACTAAGCACAAAGACAAAGTTTCCATGGCCTTTGGCGATAAGGTGCTGTCGGATGCGAAAAAATGCGCGAGCGCTTTCTGCCGACAATATATAATGCATCCTACGGTCGACAAAGATAGACGGAGAGCCAATAGACACGCACATAAACACAAACTCAGCGCGTCACCAATTACCATCACCGCTAGAGAGGTTGAGGACGCCATTGGTCGCGCTAAACCATCCAAAGCAGTGGGCCCAGACGGCATAGCCATACCGATGCTTAAAAACCTAGGGAAAGAGGGTTTCAAATATTTAGCGCATGTCTTCAACCTGTCTCTTTCCACCTTTGTCATACCCGAGAAATGGAAAATGGCCAAGGTGGTCCCGCTACTAAAGCCTGGGAAACCAGCTAACGTAGGTGAGTCATATCGTCCGATATCTCTCCTATCGCCAGTGGCAAAGACGCTTGAAGCCATTTTGCTCCCTTATTTCCAAGCACATTTGCAGCTAGCCCCTCATCAGCATGGCTTCAAAAAACTCCATAGCACTACCTCCGCGCTAAATGTCATTAGCACCCAGATAAATTGCGGTTTGAATCAATATCCCCACCATAGAACAGTACTCGTAGCGTTAGACCTATCAAAAGCTTTTGATATGGTCAACCATGGCTCGTTACTGCAAGACCTGGAAGGGTCCACCCTTCCCCCATGTCTTAAAAGGTGGACCGCAAATTATCTGGGTGGTCGGCAGGCATCGGTGCAATTCAGAAACGAAACATCAAAACAAAGGAGAATTAAACAAGGGGTGCCACAGGGTGGTGTCCTATCCCCGCTTTTGTTTAATTTCTACATATCTAAGCTACCTTCACCACCGGAAGGAGTCACAATCGTTTCCTACGCCGATGACTGCACAATAATGGCCACAGGCCCAGGCCCAAAGGTCGATGAGCTATGCAATAAAATAAACGGCTATCTCCCTGATCTCTCCAGTTTTTTCGCCTCGCGAAACCTGGCATTGTCACCGACTAAATCTTCCGCGACCTTATTTACAACATGGACGCCCCAAATGTCGACCATATTGAACATCCACGTCGATGGCACTACGCTACCGACTGTCCTACACCCCAAAATCTTGGGTGTGACGTTTGATCAGGATCTACATTTTGGTGCGCACGCAACCGCAATTGTTCCAAGAATTCAGAGCCGTAATAAAATCCTCAAATCCCTTGCTGGCAGTACCTGGGGAAAAGATAAAGAAACGCTCTTGACCACATACAAAGCAATTAGCCAGCCGATTACGTGCTACGCGTCACCCATATGGTCGCCAAGCCTAAAAACCACCCACTGGAAGAAACTACAGGCCTGCCAAAATACTGCTCTCAGAATCGCCACGGGCTATCTTCTTATGTCCCCAGAACACCATCTGCATAATGAGGCGAGAATACTCCCCATCAGGGAGAGAAATGAGATGCTGACCAAACAGTTTCTGTTGAATACCCAGAAACCTGGGCATCCCAACAGACATCTGATTGACGAACCAGCACCGCCTAGGGGCCTAAGGAGTCATCTCCGTAAGCATTTTGAGGAAATACGGCACCTGAGAACCCAGCCGTATGAAGCGGAAAAACACAAGCAGGTCCTTGGTGAACTCCATAGACAGGCGTCGGACCTTTATGTCGGGAATTGCCCGGTGAATCCAGTACTTGAAGAAAAATATCCAGAACTCGCAGAAGAGGAACGCATACTCCCCAGGGAAACGCGTGTCACTCTTGCTCAACTTCGTTCTGGATACTGTAACAGGTTAAACTCTTACCTATCCAGAATCAACCCCGACATACAAAATGTATGCCCTGCTTGCAATGTGTCCCCACATGACACCAACCATCTCTTTAATTGTAATGTGGAACCAACGCCTCTAACACCCCTTTCCTTATGGTCCACCCCTGTTGAAACGGCAAGTTTCCTTGGACTCCCGTTAGAGGATATTGATGACAATTTGTGATCGGTCGCGGCTATTAGGTGGGGCGAGCATTGCTACAACAACAACAACATCTTCGATTTCGGTTCTATTTGTTCTTTTAGTTCGTTTTATCTAATGTTATTCTTTCTCTCTTCTCGTTCGTGAACATTGTAAATTCATACATACATAGAAATTCACAGTGAGCACGAATGTCGATGATGGCACTTACACTAAAGATATGTGTGGCTCTGCTACAAAAAGTTATGTGTGGCAACAACGAATTCTGTAAAAATGTTGTGACAACACGGACTATTTATGAACAACATCTTTTGTAAGAAACTAACTATTACATTTATTAAACTTGAAAAGTTCATATTTACAATTTGTGTCTGTACTCTTTCAACTTCCTGGATCTTCCGAAATGTATAACTTTTTTTAAGTTAATTATACATATATATATTAACTTATTTATTCATAACACATTTAAATATACCGACACAAAGCATTGCTGCATACACACCCCCATCTATACTTGTTGACATTTTTCGTGGGTGTGAGCAGCAGTGAACAAATTTGCATCAAATGAACAAAACGAACAACTTGTTCGTTCATCAGAAAAAGAACGAAAGAACCGAATCTCTGAAATGAACGAAAAAGCACAACTCTATCGGTCGGGAAATTGAAACGAAGTAAACAAAAGAGGAAACTGCAAATTGAAAGTAAAATCGATAAAAGAGATGTATAAACGAATGAAATAAAAGCAACATACCCCGTAGGAACCATGGTTCAAAAATTTTGGTACTGTGCCAACAAAAATAGAAGGTAAAACCATTTCTTCAGCTATCGTAATTGTTTTGGTAAAAGTCTAGATCAGTTGACGACTGCAAAAGCGCGTTTAACGGCTGAATTGTGTAATTCAGTCTCATCTCAAGTCTCTAAATATGAGATTTTCCTTTAGAGACAATTTTTATGACATAGAGTTAGATGTTTTTTTTTAAGTATTTTCTCTTTTTTAATTTTTTCTATACTTATTTTAATTTGAGGAATAAAACAATATATCTCAAGCTTTTTTCGAAAATAATTTTCATACTCTTTCTGAAATTTTCATGTTTGTGATCTGCTCCAGTCCAGCTCACAAATTACACTACTCAACAAATTTTGATCAACTTTAGTCTCCCAGGCCTTTCCTAAAGTGATATTTTCTCCTGATTCCGAATATGACTTCCATTTTCCTGTGGCAGATCTATTTTCTGAGATATCGGCGAAAATATGAAAATTCCCATTTTTGCAGAACACTACTTTATATAGGTACGGACAAAATTTGTATTTTTCATTTTTTCGTTTTACACTGTTGAATTATGCATTATACTAATTTCCATAAAAATTTCTTGCCTTCACCTCCTTTAAGTACCTTCAGTAGTTTGGCCACTATGCCAAAAAACGTTCAAAAAATGTTGAAAAAAAAAAATAAATTTTTTACAAAATTTCAGATTTAACCACTTTAACATCGGAAAAATTCTATTGACGAAAAAAAGTTAGCCCTCCTATGTTGTAGGCAATTTAATTACGAAAATTTTAAACATACCAATACAACAATCAGACGTGCCATTGAGACTATAGTCCCGTTAATTTGCAAGCGTCTATCCTACAATTTTTTAAAGAGAAAATTTTTATTCAAACTACGTTTTTATTTTTTTATAACGTTTTATTATAGACATATGCTTGCACGTTAAACTGTATTCAATTGAGTAATATGAGTATAAATCAGCAATTCAGTAAAAAACAACAACGACAACAACATTAAATACATACATATCTACATCTAAAAAAGTCAAATTGAGTTTTACCGTGGTGGTCAATAGTGACGGACGTGGGTACTTTTAACTACCCGTTTATAATTTTCTGGGTTTGTCCCGTATTATTGTCCAGCAATAATCTCCCATCAATTTTTCATTCCAAAAACCTTGGTAACGCTTTTCAAAAATCATGAGGTCTTGGTGAAACCTTTTACCCTGTTCATCACTTTCAGCACCTAGGTTTGCGGGAAAATTATCCAAATGTGAATGCAAAAAATGCATTTTGAGGGACATGTTGCATTTCATAGCACTTTAGTTTTTCAACAAAGCTTTGAGCATCATGAGGTCTTGGTGAAACCTTTTACCCTGTTCATCACTTTCAGCACCTAGGTTTGCGGGAAAATTATCCAAATGTGAATGCAAAAAATGCATTTTGAGGGACATGTTGCATTTCATAGCACTTTAGTTTTTCAACAAAGCTTTGAGCATCTCTCTATAGTTGGGATCTTTGTTGCTGCCAAGAAATCCACTAACGACTTGCTTAAAGCTGTCCCAAGCCGCTGCTTCTACTGATGATAAATGATTCGCAAAATTTTCGCCTTTCAGCAACTTTCTAATTTGTGGACCAACAAATATACCTTCTTTTAATTTGGCTTGAGTTATTTTAGGGAAAATTTTGTTAGGAACTGGAAGGAGCGCGTCCTTATTTAAAGCCTTTACAAAATTTTTCATTAATCCTAATTTGATGTGAAGTGCTGGCAAAATAACTCGTTCGGGATTTACTAAAGGCGGGTTTGCGATATTGAAGGCACCTGGTTCGTACTCAGCTCTTGGTGGCCAGTTTTCTTGAATATAATGGGTTTCTCTAGCACGGCTGTCCCAAATACAGAGCAATATTTAGTGAAACCTCCTTGAAGTCCGAGAATTATAGCTACAACCTGGGATGTATTTCATATACTATTTATTTTAAATTGTACCACCGAAACTGCTTATCTTTAAGTCCGCACAAATATTCCAATTAAATTGTTTATATTGAATGAGCTCAAGTAAATTGGATATGCTTAAATAAGTTTCTTTAGTATTCTCAGAATGTGCCACTGGTATTGACGGTAACGAATTTCCTTTATGGAGTAATGCTGCTTTTAAATTGTGCTTTGAACTGTCTATAAACAAGCGCCAATCATCCACTTTATTTTCTAATTTTTTGTGCTTCAAATAAACCTTGAACATTATTGCAGTAGCAAATATTTTCACTTTTAGTAAAAAAAGAAGAGAAAGTCTTGTGTCTTTTTCGAAATTTGGAAGTACTTGTCGACGGGCCCAGGCTGCCCCATTGCTGGAAACCAGATCCTAGAACTTCGCTATCAAATTTCGATAATTTCAAATCTCTGGCCAAGTCATTAAGTTCGGCTTGTGAGACTCGATGTGGGACCTCTCCTTCTTGTTCTTACTTACTTACTTACTTACTTAATTGGCGCTTAACCGTCTAAACGGTTCAGTCTTGTTCACTGTCTGAATTATCTGTTTCGGAGTCACTTTCGCTTGAGGCTTCAAAGCTTATAGGCGGCCTAGGTATGGATAAGGTATGGTCATGTAGTTTTGGTTTTTTTAGCTGATGCCACATTTGGATAACTTATTAATTTACTCTTTTTTCTCGTTTTACCTTTAAAGTCTATCACGCAAAAATATCACTGGTCGTGATTAAAGGGTTCAGTCCACATCATTGGAACACCAAACTTCAAGTTATGACCTTTACCCGATACCCGTCTCATTAAAGTTAATCTACAGGAGGCGCAAATTAAATGAGGTGTCCAAGATTTATCGAGATTTTTTACACGGAAACCGAAATAATGAAAGTATGCATCTTTGACAGAATTAGTTATTTTCCGAGCTGAGTTCCCGAAAATATAATGTCTGCAAATAAAGCAAAAATCATCCGGATTATTTTTACATTTAAAATCTCTTTTGCAACAAGCCATTTCGTAAACACATCTACGTATCTATAGTATGTATAAATTTGCACTACAATTTGCAAAACAAAATTTACAACAAACAGTAGTGACAATTAAATACATGATGTCTTTTTAAATTTATTAGACCCTAAGGTAGAGTGACCAAATGAAATGTCTCGCCAATTTTATCAAAGTAAAACTAAAATTTTAGAATAGACGCTTGCAAGTTAACGGGGCTATAGTCTCAACGGCACGTCCGATTGTTGCACTGGTATGCTTAACATTTTCGTAGTTAAACTGCGTACAACATAGGAGGGATAACTTTTTTTCGTCCATAGAATTTTTCCGATTTTAAAGTGGTGAAATCTGAAATTTTGTAAAAAATTTCTTTTTTTTTCTCAAAATTGTTTCAACGTTTTTTGGCATACTGGCCAAACTACTGAAGATATTGAAAGGAGGTGATGGCAAGAAATGTTTATGGGAATTAGTATAATGTATAATTCAACAGTTTAAAACGAAAAAATGAAAACTACAAATTTTTGCCCTACCTATATGAAGTAGTGCTCTGCAAAAATGGGAATTTTCATACTTTCGCCGATATCTGGGAAACTAGATCTGCCACAGGAAAATGGACGTCATATTCGGAATCAGGAGAAAATTATACTTTAGGAAAGGCCTATTTTATTTTTGGTGATTTTTTTTGTCGAGTAGTGTTAGGGATTGCTTTTGTGAGTCTGGAGACACGAGACAGCTCACAGAATGGCAATTTGTCTCAAAAGTGATTTTCATCCCAAATAGTCTCTAATGGTGGCTAGAGACAGCTTACTGAATTCAGCTGTCAAAGTAACGGAAGCGATCTCAAACAATGCGGCGGAAAAGGAAAATTTTAACTCTGTCAGGAGCTATTTGTAGTTTGAAGTTGACAACTTTCATGTAGTTGTTGTAATTTTGTTGTATACAGAGTAAAATATGTACAACGGGACTTCGAGCGGATTATTTTTGATACCATGTCATGGGTGGACTGCCCACAGTGGTTTTTTATAAGGGCGGATGATGGTTACCAACGCTGAGAGGTTTCCTTTTTCTGCTGCCTTCGGATTAATGATACAGAGGTCTTTTAACACAACGCCCGATATTTTAGTGGACGCGTATTAGCACTCGATCGCTGTTCTAAACATTTTCCATATTTTCCCTGAAGCAGGGATGGCCTCTTGTACAAATCCGCGCTTACAGTTGCTTCTGATTTACCATTAGAGACGATTATTGGACTAGTTTTCTGCAAAAATGGGAATTTTCATACTTTCGGCGATATCTGGGAAACTAGATCTGCCACAGGAAAATAGACGTCATATTCGGAATCAGGAGAAAATTTTACTTTAGGAAAGGCCTATTTTATTTTTGGTGATTTTTTTTGTCGAGTAGTGTTAGGGATTGCTTTTGTGTGAGTCTGGAGACACGAGACAGCTTACAGAATGGCAATTTGTCTCAAAAGTGATTTTCACCCCAAATAGTCTCTAATGGTGGCTAGAGACGGCTTACTGAATTCAGCTGTAAAAGTAACGGGAGCGATCTCAAACAATGCGGCGGAAAAGGAAAATTTTAACTCTGTCAGGAGCTATTTGTAGTTTGAAGTTGACAACTTTCATGTAGTTGTTGTAATTTTGTTGTATACAGAGTAAAATATGTACAACGGGACTTCGAACGGATTATTTTTGATACCATGTCATGGGTGGACTGCCCACAGTGGTTTTTTATAAGGGCGGATGATGGTTACCAACGCTGAGAAGTTTCCTTTTTCTGCTGCCTTCGGATTAATGATACAGAGGCCTTTTGACACAACGCCCGATATTTTAGTGGACGCGTATTAGCACCCGATCGCTGTTCTAAACATTTTCCATATTTTCCCTGAAGCAGGGATGGCCTTTTGTACAAATCCGCGCTTACAGTTGCTTCTGATTTCCCATTAGAGACGATTATTGGACTTGATTTGATTTCTGTATTCAGTAAGCGCAAGACAAAAAAAACGCACCAAATCAACAAAATTCACAACCAAAAAAAAACATTGTACTCAAACATTGAACGAATAATATAACACTGCATTTTGGCAATTTAACATTGTGTTGTTTCGGCTGATCTTGATAAGGCTCAGGCTTGACACTCTCATTTTTGTTTGGTAAAACTCAAAGTGGGGGCTTGAGCAGTTTAAAATCGATTCTTATAGAAAAAAAGGTTTAAATATTTTCTTTCTTAATTTTAAATAACGATTTTTAGGCCCGGTTTTTCAGTAGTTGGTTAAGCTAAGCTTGAACTAAGTTTGCTTAAAATCTAGTCAAATTTATACTCCAGTTAAACTACTGAGCAGTTTTTCAGTCACAGTTTAAGGCCGCCTTTGGGGTATGCTTTTTTGTGCTGCAACATTGGTTTTTTTATTATCTATATAATTTGTAGATACGGCAACAGATGGATTTTGTTTACCCAACAAACATGGAAAAAAATTCTCCAGCGAAATTATATATATAGTTCCGGAAGTGATATCCAACATCATTATTTAATTATTCTTAAACCAAATAGTTCTCGAGTTGATATCCAACTTCATTCTCCAATCACTATTCAACCTTTGAGACATTTTGTAAAATTAACAGTTTTCGAGTTGATCTCCATTAGCTGTGTTTTTTTTCACATCTATATACGTTTACGCTTAAACTTTATATAGACTGCTAAGCGACAAACTTTAAATACACCTCTGAAATTGCTAGGCATAAAATTAGTACTACTAAATTTCAATACGCATTATACTCAGATGTAACAGAAATATGTGTCTATGTTTCACCCTCTGCACTAATTCTATGTATTCTATGCGCGTCCACTATTTACCTCAACTGATTCAGCTAAATGTTATCCACAGAAATGCAACAGAGAGTTGTGTCTCCGCTTTTCGGTACACCCTGTGCTGTAGCTAGTTGTTTAACCACTGCCGCTAGATGGGTCTCCTAAGCATTATCTAAACGAAGATAGGCGTTTTTTTCACGCGCAAACGAAACGTATACGCGTGTAAAAAAAAACACGGCTATTGTCATTAATATTTTCCAATTAATATCCTAATTTCGAGGGATTTTGAGAAATTCTTAGATGAACATTCAACACATTTATCCAGTTGATATCCTACATTGCATGTCGAGTTGAGGTGGAGATGAAAAAAATATCCAAGGTGGTACCACCAAAACCAACAGCTGTTTGTTCTAAGAAATAAAAACCTGGTTGATAGCAGTAATGAAGCGTAAGTAATCAAAAATAAATTATATAGGCGGCCGCCGTGGTGTGATGCAAGCGAGCTCCGCCTACCACACCGAGATCCTGGGTTCATGCCCCGGGCAAAGCTATATCAAAATTTTATAAACAAGGCTTTTCAATTAGTATAAAGTTTTTCTAAGCGGGGTTGCCCCTCGGCAGTGTTTGGCAAGCACTCCGTTTGTATTTCTGTCATGAAAAACTCTCAGTGAAAACTCATCCGCCGTGCATATGCCGTTCGGAGTCGGCATAAAACGAGTAGGTCCCGTCCCGCCAATTTGTAGGAAAAATTAAAAGGAGCACGACGCAACTTGGAAGAGAAGATCGGCCTAAAATCTCTTCGGAGGTTAGCGTGTCACATTTATTTTTTAAATTATATATACTCACTTACTTACTTAATTGGCGCTTAACCGTCTAAACGGTTATGGCCGTCCAACAAGGCGCGCCAGTCGCTTCTTCGCTCCGCCAACCGGCGCCAATTGGTCACACCAAGGGAGTTTAAATCGTTTTCCACCTGGTCCTTCCAACGGAGTGGGGGCCGCCCTCTACCTCTGCTTCCATAGGCGGGTTCCAATAGAAACACTTTTTTGGCCGGAGCATCATCTTTCATTCGCATAACATGGCCTAGCCAGCGCAGCCGCTGCGTTTTAATTCGCTGGACTATATTGATGTATGCGTATAGCTCGTACAGCTCATCATTAAATCTTCTTCGGTACTCGCCATCGCCAACGCGTAGAGGTCCATAAATCTTTCGAAGAACTTTTCTCTCGAACACTCCCAAAGCCGCTTCATCTGCTGTTGTCATGGTTCATGCTTCTGCCCCATATAGCAGGACGGGTACGATAAGTGAGTTGTAGAGTATGATTTTTGTTCGCCGAGAGAGGACTTTACTTTTCAATTGACTACCTTGCCCAAAGTAGCATTTATTGGCAATATTGATTCTTTGCTGGATTTCAGTGCTGATGTTGTTGCTAGTGTTGATGCTGGTTCCCAAATAAACGAAGTCTTTTACTATTTCGAAATTATGGCTGCCAACAGTAGCGTGGTTGCCACGGCGCGTATGCGCTGACTTTTTGCTCGATGACAGCAGGTACTTCGTTTTGTCCTCATTCACCATCAAACCCATCTTTACCGCTTCTTTTTCCAGTTTGGAGTAAGCAGAACTAACAGCGCGGGTACTTAGGCCGATGATATCAATGTCAGCAGCATATGCCAGTAATTGCACGCTTTTATAGTATATTGTTCAAGTGCGGTTAAGTTCTGCAGCTGGTATAATTTTCTCCAGCATCAAATTAAAGAGATCGCGCGATAGGGGGTCACCCTGTCTGAAACCTCGTTTAGATTCGAACGGCTCGGAGAGGTCCTTCCCAATTCTGACTGAGCTGATGGTGTTGCTCAACGTCATTTTGCACAGCCGGATAAGTTTTGCGGGGAAACCAAATTCAGACATAGCGGCATATAGGCAGCTCCTTTTCGTGCTGTCGAAGGTCGACGAAGAGGTGATGTGTGTCGATTCTCTTTTCAGGGGTTTTTTCCAAGATTTGGCGCATTGTGAAAATCTGGTCGATGGTAGATTTACCAGGTCTGAAGCCGCACTGATAAGGTCCGATCAGCCGGTTCACGGTGGGCTTCAATCTTTCGCACAATACACTTGAAATGACCTTATATGCGATATTAAGAAGGCTCATTCCACGATAGTTGGTGCATCGATTGCGTGATCGGGTTCTTCATCTCTGCGCGGTGAATTGCTGCCTCCATTTAGGAGAGCAGAGAAGTGTTCCCTCCATAATCTAAGCACTATCTGGACATCAGTTACAAGGTCGCCGTTTTCGTTCTTACAGGAGTTTGCCCCGGTCTTAAAACCTTCCGTCTGTCGCCGTATTTTTTGGTAGAATTTTCGGGCGTTATTCCTGGTGGCTAGCAGCTCAAGCTCCTCGCACTCACGTCTTTCTGCTTATGCTTTTCTCTTCCTGAAAAGGCGTCTCGCTTCCTTTTTCAACTCACGATAGCGTTCACACACTCCTCTTGTCGCGCTCGCGTTTAACGTAGCCCTGTAGGCAGCGCCCTTTCCTTCGATTGCAACCCGGCATTCTTCATCGTACCAGTTGTTTTTTCGTGGCCGTTGGTAACCAATTTTTTCTTCGGCGGTAGTACGAAGTGGTTTGGAGATATGCTCCCACTGCTCCTGTATTCCTTCAGGGTGAGTTGTGCTCTCAGAGAGCAGGTTTGAGAGTCGAGTTGCGAATTCATTGGCAGTCTGTTGTGATTGAAGCTTTTCGACGTCTAGCTTTCCTTGTGTTTTTGTTCCTTGGTTTTAGCCGCGTTGAGGCGGGTGCGTATTTTGGCTGCAACGAAATAATGGTCCGAGTCGATGTTAGGTCCTCGGATCGTGCGCACATCTAAAACACTGGAGGCATGCCGTTCGTCTATCACAACGTGATCGATCTGATTGCGTGTATTTCGATCAGGAGACAGCCATGTAGCTTGATGTATCTTTTTACGCATGAACCTCGTGCTGGATATGACCATGTTTCGAGCACCGGCAAAGTCAATCAGCCTCAGTCCGTTAGGAAAAGTTTCATTGTGTAGGCTAAACTTTCCGACTGTAGGGCCAAAAACACCTTCTTTGCCCACCCTTGCGTTAAAGTCGCCAAGCACGACTTTTATATCATGACGGGGGCAGCGCTCGTACGTGCCTTCTAATTGTTCATAAAAAGTGTCTTTCACCTCGTCGTCTTTCTCCTCTGTCGGCGCATGGGCGTAGATGAATGATATGTTAAAAAATTTTGCTCTTATTCGGATAGCGGCGAGACGCTCGTCCACAGGCGTGAACGCCAGCACTTGGCGACAAAGTCTCTCCCCCACCACGAATCCGACGCCGAAACTGCGCTTATTCGTATGGCCACTCCAATAGATGTCACAATTTTTGATCTTCTTTCTTCCTTGCTTCGTCCAACGCATTTCTTGGATGGCGGTGATGTCAGATTTTGCTTTAACGAGGACATCAACCAGCCGGGCATCTGCATCAATCCCATTCAGGGAGCGGACGTTCCAGGTGCATGCCCTCAATTCATTGTCCTTCAAACCTTTGCTATGGGCGCCATCAATAGAGAGTGTATTTATCCGAGGCTTGTTATATTTCATTGGAGTATGGTTTTACGTGGCGAGCCGCTTGCTCCAAGACAGACGCCCGCTTGCAGCCGCACCTAGAGGTGACAGACGCTGCCGATGAGATCTCCCCCGGCTAGCCCTTAAACCTATTATGTCAGAGTGGCCTAGCCAGGTTGTCGCCTTCTCACATTAGCTCACCGCTAAACGGATGTTTAGCGGCTACCCAGAGGATACTTGGCCGCAAGCGACCGGCAGTAGTGAGCTGCTTGAACCGGATGCAAAAGAATCGCTCTGGGCATTCCCAGGTGAATGGCGGTCAGAAGCTTTCCCCACTTTCGTGGAGGGTGGGTGGAGCCGTGTACCCACCCTTATATATACTATTTCATTTTATTTTCGTGAACATACTGTATGGAATCTTACATTTGAGTCCAGTTAGAGAACCACAAGTTGTTAATGAAATTTTTTCAACTTAAGAAAATGAGTTTTTGCTTTATAAAAAATCCCCCTTTTGCTGATTACGCTATGATTCTGGAGTTGATCCACTGTTTCGAAGCAACTCTTGAGATTTTAGAAGTATGCCTAGTTATCAACATGAGCTCTAATGGTACTCAAGCCCAAATGCTTGTTGGGTATATTCGACGCCATTTCGAACGAACGAAAATCACAGAGGTTAAAGCCCCCATTACTGATACTTAGCATAGACTTGACTTGACTTGGCGTAAACTTGGCAACTTAGCCACGATTATACTCCACTTGGCGCATAAAATCTGGCATCATAATCAGCGTTGAAATTTATTTTTAAATAAATGTCAATTTGTATGACAAAATGTCAAAATGAAATGGAAACAAACAAATGGCATCTCAAAATGTAAACGTCACTTAGAACTTACATAGAAAATCAAAATTCAACAGACTTCTAAGTCAAGTTAAGTTTTGAGTAATCAGTAACATGCAATGTTCATTTAACAGAACTGTAAGTGACAGTTCGCAAGCCAAGTCAAGTCTATGCTAAGTATCAGTAATGGAGCCTTAACTCATGGTTCAATTATGTACAGGTTGGCTCATCTCATCAGCTGATTTTATTTATGTCATTGCATGGTCGAAGCGATTGTCAAAAGGAGATGGCAAACTCAAAATGAAACCAACACATTGGCAACATTTTACTTACACATACAAAAACTGCTAAGTTTTATGTTTCCATTCCATACCATTCGCACCAACACAAATACACAGATTTTGACAATTTGAACAGACATATTTTGTTGCTTTACAGATGAGCCAACCTGTATATAGTTGAACCATGGAGGTTAACTAGAGATTAACCCTGCCAGATCTACCGCTTAAGGTCAGTTTAAACTTCAGTTAAAGTAGACTGAACAACTCAGAATAAGTTTAAGCGTAGTTTGACTGACAAACTGAGTTGAATTTGTACTGAAAAACCGGGCCTTAAAAGAGTTTTTGGGAAATAAGTTTCGTACTTTGCTGTACCCCGCCCTTTTACAAGCTTGTGACCGATTTTGTGAGACTAAAAACGACAGACAGCTTACAAAATCGCGAATTGTCTCATAACTTTTTTTTACCCCAAAATGTCTCTAATAGTGACAAGAGGAGGTCTACTGAATTCAGCTGTTGTTCGAATTTACATTAACGCTTTGGTGGCTTCAAAGCATAGAACGCTGTCAAAACATCAAAGCGAAGCAGCGCGACACTCACTTAAGTAAATCGCGTCGATCATTGTAAATTTTACCAAGTAGCGCAACTAACAGCTGATCGGTGAAAATTCGCACATTCACACGCACAGTTCTCGACTCAGTTTCAAAAAAAACTTTAGATCATTTAATTCAAATTTTAAGGTAAGATAATCCTTACAAATTTATGTATACAGAATATATATGGCGTTTTTGTTGTTATTAAAACAATAGTTTTATTTATATTAAAGCTTTTATAATTTTTGTTTTTAACTTTGAAAAATCTCCGAACACCATTCCTTCATTATATGACATTCGACTGCCTAGTCCACTGCCTTCCACTCTATTCGCAACATAACCTCTACTTAAGCTGCCAAACTATATAGTAAACAATGGCGTCGATGTTGCACCCACCCTACCCATGGTTCAACTAAATGGTTGGCTCATCTGTACGGGTACAACATACCTTTTCTCATATTGTCAAAATCTGCATGTTAAGCGAATTGAATGCAGAGGAAACATAAAACTTTGCAAGTCTTTTGTTGTGGACAAAATGGACTAAATTGAATGTATTCTCTAATAGAATAGATTAAAGCGATGTGAACGACTTATTTCTAAATAATTGGCCGCAGAGACAGTTTGTCAATGTGTTGGTTACATTTTGCGTTTGTCATATCCGTTTGACAATACCTATGCCAGTACAATGAAATAATTTAGTCAGCTGATAAGATAAGCCAACCATATAATTGATCATTGACCATAGCTACCTGAAAATAAGAAAACATCGCGTACCCTGTGCCACTAAAATTTTACCATGACTGGTGAGTTTTGAACTATTTGCAAGAATTTGTTTTGTTTTTATTAATGACCACAAAAAAAGAGCTAGAGTACTTTGCGGCCAAGAAATAATTCGGTTTTTTTGGCTTAGTCTTCAAAGTACAAATCTTGTAGAATGTCCTTCGATACAATTCCTAAAGATTTGCGCGGATTGCGCGCATGTTTAGTTTGCTCACTAATAAAGGTAAGAATACAGACATTTCATTTATCCGAAGGTGTTATTACTAGTTCTCCTTATCATTGGTAAAGAAGGCATCGGCGGTTCTTTTCCTCTAGTAAATATGTATATAAATAACTAATTATTTGATTTAGAGTTTCGATCAATTCGAAAGTGACGGCTGCGACAATTGCGATGAATTTTTGCGTATGAAAAACAACAAAGACAACGTGTATGATCACACAAGTAATAATTTTGATGGTATCATAGCCTTGATGAGTCCAGAAGATTCTTGGGTAGCAAAATGGCAGCGTATAAGTAAGTAATGTAATTTTAATAACACAACAAAACTCCTACTTTTATACGCTTCGCATCCGTCTAGGTCGTGTTTTTGTTGCACCAGCAATTAACATGCCTTCGTAAGCAACTTTCTAGAACCATTTACTAAGTTAATCTGCCCTGATGAAAAGTATACAGTGATTCTCCAGGGCACAATATGATGACAGGCGCTACTGGAAAATTCGTGTTACATATAACTTACTCTTATTTTCGTTAATACAACAGCCATTCTGAAGATGCCAATGAAAGCTGACATTTCACTAATGGCCGCGAATGACAAAAACCCTCCCAAGGCAGTCGGTTCTACGTAGCGTAGCGACTCGGGATTTTTCCCGACAAAGGAATGTCATTTCAGTGTAACCCTATTTAATTTTTTGCGCAACACAACCCCTTGAATTCTCCCCGCTGCTGCTCGCGCCCCACGGCGCCACCAACTCACACGGCTGCTCCAACTCATACCTACAATCTCCGTAGTAGAGTCGGGAGCAATGCCCCTGCCCCCGTCTTCTCCCCCCTCTTATCCGGCTGAAATTGTGTAGGTCAGGGAAACAAACTCTTAGCTCCTACCTCCCTTTGCAACATTTGCCAGCACAGAATATATATGTTTGCGACATCCGCCCAATGCAGCTCCTGCCATGGACGGTGCCACTTTCCTAGATGTTCTGGTCTCCGCGACGGAAACCCCCGACGCGTTTCATTGCGCCATGTTGCCAGGTCGCATACCCAAATACACCGGGCACCCCAATGCTTACCCAAGGACGTCCAGTCCCAGGGCCACAATAGCAGTTGCGTCCTAGCCGTCCTCAACCCAGGCGTAGTCACCCGTCACTTACCCCCAGAGTGGCGACGTCTCCCCCTATGCACTTCAGAATTCTGCATTTAAACTGTAATGGATTAACTGGGAAGATCATGGAGATAGTCGATTTCATGAAGCGGCACAACAACCGCATTGCTGCGATTCAAGAGACTAAACTCACAGAGCGGAAATGGAGGCGGCCTCGCGTTTATCATACACCACTCTGTGCAATATCATATATTTGATCCCGCCATCGACCACAGGGACAGAGTCCTAGAACGTCAAGGCTTATCTGTCCGGTCAAGCGATGCAAACCTAGAAATCATCAACATCTACATCCCTCCTGCCACCTGTTGCCCCAGTGGATACCACCCTAATATCAGCGTCTTACTCACTGGCAGCAATCGCATTATCTTAGGCGATTCCAATGCCCATCACGATCTATGGCATTCGCTTCCCAAGGCAGCCGGTTCTATGTACCGGAGCGACTCGGGATTTTTCCCGACCAAGGACGGTCATTTCAGTGTAACCCCATTTAATTTGTTGCGTCCCTCCCACAAATTGTCATCCTCCCAGCAGCTCCTTGCAGCGGGACTGCTCCATATTCTGTTGCTCCGGGAAGGTATCGAATCCAATCCGGGTCCGTCTCCTGACCACGGTCCTGAGAAATGGTTTTGCTGCATCTGCCGGAAAAGAATCTTTTTAGGACGGTCATACTCTGTTCAGTGTATCTCGTGTAAGGGATGGTTGCATCGGACAGGTTGTTCTGGGCTTGATCCCAAAACCCGACGTCCACGTAACTTTTATAAATGGCTCCTTGCTGTTGTTGTTGTTTTAGCAATGCTCGCCCCACCTAATGGCCGCGACCGATCATAAATTTTCATCAATATCCTCTAACGGGAGTCCAAGGAAACTTGCCGTTTCAACAGGGATGGACCATAAGGAAAGTGGTGTTAGAGGCGTTGGTTCCACATTACAATTAAAGAGATGGTTGGTGTCATGTGGGGACACATTGCAAGCGGGGCATACATTTTGTATGTCGGGGTTGATTCTGGATAGGTAAGAGTTTAACCTGTTACAGTATCCAGAACGAAGTTGAGCAAGAGTGACACTGCGTTCCTCTTCCGCGAGTTTTGGATAATTTTCTTTAAGTACTGGATTCACCGGGCAATTCCCGGCATAAAGGTCCGACGCCTGTTTATGGAGTTCACCAAGGACCTGCTTGTGTTTTTACACTTCATACGGCTGGGTTCTCAGGTGCCGTATTTCCTCAAAATGCTTACGGAGATGACTCCTTAAGCCCCTAGGCGGTGCTGGTTCATCAATCAGATGTCTGCTGGGATGCCCAGGTTTCTGGGTATTCAACAGGAACTGTTTGGTCAGCATCTCATTTCTCTCCCTGATGGGGAGTATTCTTGCTTCATTATGCAGATGGTGTTCTGGGGACATAAGAATACAGCCCGTGGCGATTCTGAGAGCAGTATTTTGGCAGGCCTGTAGTTTCTTCCAGTGGGTAATTTTTAGGTTTGGCGACCATATGGGTGACGCGTAGCACGTAATCGGCTGGCTAATTGCTTTGTATGTAGTCATGAGCGTTTCTTTATCTTTTCCCCAGGTACTGCCAGCGAGGGATTTGAGGATTTTGTTACGGCTCTGAATTCTCGGAACAATTGCGGCTGCGTGTTCACCAAAATGTAGATCCTGATCAAACGTCACACCCAAGATTTTGGGGTGTAGGACAGTCGGTAGCGTAGTGCCATCGACGTGGATGTTCAAAATGGTCGACATTCTGGACGTCCATGTTGTAAATAAGGTCGTGGAAGATTTAGTTGGTGATAATGCCAGGTTTCGCGAGGCGAAAAAACTGGAGAGATCAGGGAGGGTGCCGTTTATTTTATTGCATAGCGCATCGATCTTTGGGCCTGGGCCTGTGGCCATTATTGTGCAGTCATCGGCGTAGGAAACGATTGTGACTCCTTCCGGTGGTGAAGGTAGCTTAGATATGTAGAAATTGAACAAAAGTGGGGATAGGAGACCAGCCTGTGGCACCCCTTGTTTAATTCTCCTTGGTTTTGATGTTTCGTTTCTGAATTGCACCGATGCCTGCCGACCACCCAGATAATTTGCGGTCCACCTTTTAAGACATGGGGGGAAGGGTAGACCCTTCCAGGTCTTGCAGTAACGAGCCATGGTTGACCGTATCAAAAGCTTTTGATAGGTCTAGCGCTACGAGTACTGTGTGGGGGTATTGATTTAAACCGCAGTTTATCTGGGTGCTAATGGCATTTAGCGCGGTGGTAGTGCTATGGAGTTTTCTGAAGCCTTGCTGATGAGGGGCTAGCTGCAAATTTGCTTGGAAATAAGGGAGCAAAATGGCTTCAAGCGTCTTTGCCACTGGCGATAGGAGAGATATCGGACGATACGACTCACCTATGTTAGCTGGTTTCCCAGGCTTTAGTAGCGGGACCACCTTGGCCATTTTCCATTTCTCGGGTATGACAAAGGTGGAAAGAGACAGGTTGAAGACATGCTCTAAATATTTGAAACCCTCTTTCCCTAGGCTTTTAAGCATCGGCATGGCTATGCCGACTGGGCCCACTGCTTTGGATGATTTAGCACGACCAATGGCGTCCTCAACCTCTTTAGCGGTGATGGTGATTGGTGACGCGCTGAATTTGTGTTTATGTGCGTGTCTATTGGCTCTCCGTCTATCTTTGTCGACCGTAGGATGCATTATATATTGTCGGCAGAAAGCGCTCGCGCCTTTTTTCGCATCCGACAGCACTTTGTCGCCAAAGGCGATGGAAACTTTGTCTTTGTGCTTAGTCGGATTCGATAGGGACTTTCTGTTCACGCCCAAGGGCGTCCCGTAGTCTGCGCCTCAGCGCACCCCCACTACCTTCCAGCAGCCCCGCTGCTCAGCAAGCCACAACAAGTACCCGCTGCTGCTCGCGCCCCACGGCGCCAACAACTCAAACGGCTGCTACCACTCATAACTATTATCTCCGTAGTAGAGTTGGTAGCAATGCTGAGCATCAGCCCCTGCCCCCGTCTTCTCCCCCCCCCCCCCTGTTTTCCAGCAGCAATCGTGTAGGTCAGGGAAACAGACTTTTATTCCGTACCTCCGTTTGCACCGTCTTACCCAAGGACGTCCAGTCCCAGGGCCACAATAGCAGTTGCGTCATAGCCGTCCTCAACCCAGGCGTAGTCACCCGTCACTTACTCCCAGAATGGCGACGTCTCCCCCTATGTACTTCAGAATTCTGCAGATAAACTGTAATGGACTAACTGGGAAGATCACGGAGATAGTTGATTTCATAAAGCGGCACAACATCAGCATTGCTGCGCCAAAACATCCGCATTGCTGTCAATGCCCATCACGATCTATGGCATTCAAACTTGCGGGCGGACAGTATGGGTGAGATGTTGGCGGATCAAATAGAAGAAACGACGTTCTGCACAATAAACGGATACGCCCCACACGTATGGTAGGAAGCTGTCACAGTTCGCCGGATATCTCAATCGTGAGCGCAGAACTCGTAAACTGCGTCAACTGGCAGCCGATGGTAACATTGGCATCCGACCACCTGCCTATACATATTTCACTCGAGCGTACTGCCGACTTCATCGTCACAGAAAAACGCACTTTCATAAACTTTAAAAAGGAAAGTGGGACGAATACAAATCCTTTACAGACAACCTCTTTAATGCCCTCCCTATCCCGACTGATGCCCGCCAAGGGGAGCGTGCCTTCCGCCGGGTCATTGTATCCGCCTCGGCACGTTTCATTCCCGCCGGGAGAATTCCCGAAATTCGGCCCATTTCCCGGCGGAGGCCGCAAATTTAGCGAAAGAACGTGACCTTATAAGACAGCTCGATCCAGGCGACCTCCAAATAAGGGACCAGATTGCTTGTGGATGAACACAAGAGGGCGAAATGGGAGGATCACCTAAGAGGTTGTAACCTCTCTGCCGGTGTGGGTAAACCTTGGTCCACCGCAAAGTCCCTATCGAATCCGTCTAGGCACAATGACAAAGTTTCCATCGCCTTTGCCGATAAAGTGCTGTCGGATGCGAAAAAATGGGCGAGCGCTTTCTGCCGACAATATATAATGCATTCTACGGTCGACAAAGATACACGGAGGGCCAACAGACACGCACATAAACATAAATTCAGCGCGTCACCAATTACCATCACCGCCAAAGAGGTTGAGGATGCCATTAGTCACGCTAAACCATCCAAAGCAGTGGGCCCAGACGGCATAGCCATGTCGATGCTTAAAAGCCCAGGGAAAGAGGATATCAAATATTTAGCACATGTCTTCAACCTGTCTCTTTCCACCTTTGTCATACCCGAAAAATGGAAAATGGCCAAGGTGGTCTCGCTACTAAAGCCTGGGAAACCAACTAACATAGAAGAGTCGCATCGTCCGATATTTCTCCTATCGCCAGTAGCAAAGACGCTTGAAGCCATTTTGCTCCCCTACTTCCAAGCAAATTTGCAGCTAGCCTGTCATCAGCATGGCTTCAGAAAACTCCATAGCACCACCATCGCGCTAAATGCCATCAGCACCCAGATAAATTGCGGTTTAAATCAAAACCCCCACTATAGAACAGTACTCGTAGCGCTAGACCTATCAAAAGCTTTCGATACGGTCAACCATGGCTCGTTACTGCAAGACCTGGAAGGGTCTACCCTTCCCCCATGTCTTAAAAGGTGGACCGAAATTATCTGGGTGGTCGGCAGGCATCGGTGCAATTTAGAAACGAAACATCAAAACCAAGAAGAATTAAACAAGGGGTGCCACAGGGTGGTGTCCTATCCCCACTTCTGTTTAATTTCTACATATCTAAGCTACCTTCACCACCAGAAGGAGTCACTATCGTTTCCTACGCCGATGAATGCACAATAATGGCCACAGGCCCAGGCCCACAGATCGATGAGCTCTGCAACAGAATAAACGGCTACCTACCTGATCTCTCCGGTTTTTTCGCCTCGCAAAACCTGGCACTATCACCGACTAAATCTTCCGCGACCTTATTTACAACATGGACGTCCCAAATGTCGACCATTCTGAACATCCACGTCGATGGCACTACGCTACCGACTGTCCTACACCCCAAAATCTTGGGTGTGACGTTTGATCAGGATCTACATTTTGGTGAGCACGCAGCCGCAATTGTTCCGAAAATCCAGAGCCGTAATCCTCAAATCCCTGTCAGTCCTTGGGGAAAAGATAAAGAAACGCTCATTACCACATACAAAGCAATTGGCCAGCCGATTACTTGCTACGCGTCACCCATATGGTCTCCAAGCCTAAAAATTAACCACTGGAAGAAGCTACAGGCCTGCCAAAATACTGCTCTCAGAATCGCCACGGGCTGTCTTCTTATGTCCCCAGAATGAGGCGAGAATACTCCCCATCAGGGAGAGAAATAAGATGTTAACCAAACAGTTCCTGTTGAATACCCAGAAACCTGGGCATCCCAACAGACATCTGATTGATGAGCCAACACCGCCTAGGGGCTTAAGGTACAAACTCCTTGTTAATTGGGGATTTTAACATTAGCATGAATGTTAATACCGCAACGAGTTCTAAGCTCAATGAGATATTTTCACGTAGCGCGATGAGGCAAATGGTGAATTTCAATACAAGGATTGCTGAGAGGTCCCAAACGAGAATAGATCTACTATATGTAAATGCTGATGTACTGTCCTGTATTAATCTTGAAAATCACAGAATTTCTGATCACGAAACCATTTCATTTGCTTTCAAAGTGTGTAATTCAAATCCTCTGCGGAGAATGATACCCACAATGTGTTGGAAGAATTATTCTGCTGATAACCTCATTTACTTATTAAGAAACTATGATTTCAGCGTATTAAAAAATATGCATCTCAATGACTCGGTTGAATATATAAATACCTGCTTATCACACTGCATGGGTTTATTAACATCAGAACAAGACAGGATAGTGAGGTTGAGAAATAAGTGGTACGATCATGAACTGACCGAAATTAACAAATTAAAAATCCAATTGCACTCACAAGCCAGAAGATCTGGTGAATTTTCGGAATATAATACGGTTGCGAAGTATTATAAGAAACTAATCAAGATTAAAAAAATTAAGTATATGGAGAAAAATATTGCCTTAAATTCTTCTGATAGGAAATTAATGTGGAAACACCTCAAGCAAGCAGTAAACTTAACTGAGGTGCGTGACAATATCCTGACAGTGATTGTAAATGGTATAAGATATGAAACACCCGAGGATATAGCTCAAGCATTGAATTCCTTCTTTGTTGATAGTATTGGTGACATAAATCGAGAAATCGAAACTTTGGATAGTGGCGACAGTGTGCAATACACGGTTAGCACATGTCTGAAATTTCAAGAAGTAACGGTTGATGATGTCATATTGGTAGCTAAAAGGTTAAAAAATAAAATCGGAGGAACAAATTTACTATCAGAAGGAGTAATTAAGGATTCGGTGTCTTACATGGGACATTTCTATGCGGATATCATAAATAAATCATTAGTAGAGGGAATAGTGCCTGACGCATGGAAAATATCAACAATAGTGCCAATAAAGAAGGTAAAAAATTCATTAAAGGCAGAAGATCTGAGACCGATCAACACGTTGCCGAATATCGAAAAAATTCTGGAAACAATAGTAAAAGATCAGCTCATAAGTTACTTGGAAATAAATAAAATACTAATTAAAGAACAATCCGGTTTCAGAGAAGGCCACTCTTGTGAAACGGCTTTAAATTATGTAATATCGAGTTGGAAAGAAGAACTAAATCAAAAGAAAAGTATACTTGCGGTTTTTATCGACTTGTAGAGAGCATTTGAAACTATAGACAGAAATATAATGATTAAAAAATTAGAAAAAATTGGAATTAGGGGCAATGAGCTGCAGTGGTTTCAGAGCTTTTTAGGTAACCGAAGACAAAAAACAGCCATTGAGTCGGTTGTCTCGGAAGAGGTATTGACAGGAATTGGATTGCCACAAGGATCGGTTTTGGCACCGGTCCTATTTAACATATATATAAATGATATATCTTCGGCGCTAAAACATAGTAAAATAAGGCTGTTTGCGGATGACGCACTGCTCGAAGTAAGTGAACTTGATATCATGTTAGCTAGGAGCAAAATGCAGGAAGACTTGAACACCCTATACAGGTGGCTTTGTAACAATAACCTTAAACTTAATGTTAATAGAACCCATTTTATGGTCATATCTAGAGCGATGAATAAGGAATCTTGTAATATCGAGCTAAAAATAATGAACTCAAACATTAACGAAGTTAAAACTTTCAAGTACTTAGGGGTTCAGATTGATAATAAATTAAAATTTAATGATCATATTGATTATATAGTTGCCAAATAGGCAAGAAAATTGGTTTTTGGAAAAGGTCATGCAAATTTATCAGTAGAAAATACAAACTGAAAGTGTATAAATCCATCATAGAGCCGCATTTCATATATTGTCCCACAATATTCTTTATGGCCAATGTAACTCAGGTAGATAAGCTACAAGTTATGCAAAATAAAGCTATGAGATTTATATTAAACATGAGATATGATACTCCCATTAATAACATGATAGAAGCACTAAACTGGTTGAGTATAAAACAGCTCATATTCTACCACAGTATGAAATTTGTATTTAATATTAAGCACGGTAAATTACCAACATACCTCAGCGAAAAGCTTAGATATGTAAATGATGCACATTCATACGTAATCAGAGAAAACAATAATTTTAGATTACCTCTTTTCAAAACAGAAGTGGACAAGCAAAATATATTTTATAAGGGCCTGAAATAGTTCAATGAACTTCCTAATCACATAAAAAGTAGTAATAACTTCAATACCTTTAAAAAAAAGTTTATTGGAGCATTGTAAAACCCTTCCAATAAGATAAAGTTTTTTTTATACTCAGTTGAGCAGAGCTCACAGAGTATATTAAGTTTGATTGGATAACGGTTGGTTGTACATATATAAAGGAATCGAGGTAGATATAGACCTCCATATATCAAAATAATCAGGATCGAAAAAAAATTTGATTGGGCCATGTCCGTCCGTCCGTCCGTCCGTTAACACGATAACTTGAGTAAATTTTGAGGTATCTTGATGAAATTTGGTATGTAGGTTCCTGAGCACTCATCTCAGATCGCTATTTAAAATGAAAGATATCGGACTATAACCACGCCCACTTTTTCGATATCGAAAATTTCGAAAAACCGAAAAAGTGCGATAATTCATTACAAAAGACCGATAAAGCGACGAAACTTGGTAGATGAGTTGAACTTGTGACGCAAAATATAAAATTAGTAAAATCTTGGACAATGGGCGTGGCACCGCCCACTTTTAAAAGAAGGTAATTTAAAACTTTTGCAAGCTGTAATTTGGCAGTCGTTGAAGATATCATGATGAAATTTGGCAGGAACGTTACTATATGTACGCTTAATAAAAATTAGCAAAATCGGAGAAGGACCACGCCCACTTTTAAAAAAAACTTTTTTTTAAAGTAAAATTTTAACAAAAAATGTAATATCTTTACAGTATATAAGTAAATTATGTCAAGATTCAACTCCAGTAATTATATGGTGCAACAAAATACAAAAATAAAAGAAAATTTTAAAATGGGCGTGGCTCCGCCCTTTTTCATTTAATTTGTCTAGGATACTTTTAACGCCATAAGTCGAAAAAAAATTAACCAATCCTTTTGAAATTTGGTAGGGGCATAGATTTTATGGCGTTAACTGTTTTCTGTGAAAATGGGCGAAATCGGTTGATGTCACGCCCAGTTTTTATACACAGTCGTCCGTCTGTCCTTCCGCATGGCCGTTAACACGATAACTTGAGCAAAAATCGATATATCTTTACTAAACTCAGTTCACGTACTTATTTGAACTCACTTTATCTTGGCATGAAAAATGAACGAAATCCGACTATGACCACGCCCACTTTTTCGATATCGAAAATTACGAAAAATGAAAAAAATGCCATAATTCTATACCAAATACGAAAAAAGGGATGAAATATGGTAAGGTAATTGGATTGCTTTATTGACGCGAAATATAACTTTAGAAAAAACTTTATAAAATGGTTGTGACACCTACCATATTGTATTGTATTGTATTTGTATTTATTAGGCAATTCATCCCAGCACAACAATTTGACAAAAATTATTTTACAGTGCTAGTCGGTAAAAGGCATAAAATAGGAACAATCTAATCTTGAAACTTAAAGCTAATGACTATGGCTAAGAAAAGGTTACAACAAATAATATATTTAATAAATAGTAAATAGATAAATAAAGGAATGATAGAGTACATTTGCTTAGAAGGAATCAGTATTTTAATTGTCTAGGTTATTATAGAAACTTGTTAATTCTTTATTGAAGAGCAGAGCATTGCTTATAAGCCTAAGTCTAGAAGGGAGCGAGTTCCAAAGACGTATGGAATTAATGAAGAACTGGCGATCAGATATTAGCATACGATGTCTGAAGTGGGTAAGGAGAACAGATCTAGACGACTGGAGAAAATTTAGCCTCCAATACAGATAGTCAGGTTCCTTCATATATATTAATTTATGTAGCGTGGCGAGCGTTTTAAGTTTAATAAGGTTATCGAAAGAAATGTTTAGCAACCTGTAAGCATGTTGAGAGACGTGGTCAAGTCTTTTCAACCCATAGACGTATCTAGCAATTTGTTATACACAACATTAAGTTTCCTATTACATACATAGTCACAATTGGAGTAAACCTCACATCCATAAAGGAGCGTAGGTATTAAGTACGCTTTTGCTATTAGTAGACGAATATGTAACGGAGTAAAATATTGTGTAAGCCAGAGTGTACGAAGCATCCCATACACTTTTCCCACTGTGCGGAAGATGTGATCTTTCCATGTCAGGGTTTTGTTAAAAACTATACCTAGATTTTTTGCCGTGTCAACGTATTCTATAATAGTGTTGTCTAAAATTAAATATTCCATTCCACTTTTATCTAGTGACCTTCTATGAATGGCTATACATTTCGACTTCTTAGGGTTAAGACATAAGCCGTTCATAGAAGCCCACGTACCAATTTGACACAAATCGTAATTTAAGTTATTAATACATGAACTGTTACGATCACTAGGACAGCACATATACAATTGTACGTCGTCAGCATAAATGTGAATATTACAATACTTGAGAACACCAGGCAAATCGTTTATATACAAAACAAATAACAGGGGACCAAGGATTGAGCCTTGTGGGACTCCTCTTAAAACACGACGAAGTCAGACTTTCTGCTACCAACACTTACTGCCTGAGTTCGGTCGGCCAAATACGATCTGATTAGGGCTGTTGCACAGTTGGAGAAATTAAATAGGTTGTCCAGCTTCTTGCAGAGAACGGTGTGGTCGACCGAGTCAAATGCTTTTGAATGGTCGAGAAGAGTCAGGAAAGCAGTAAAATTTTTGTCAACTTGTTCTCGAATATCCTCTATCACCGATAGGAGCGCCGTTTTACAGCTACGATTTGACCTGAATCCAGACTGGGAATCTGTGAGAAGGTTATTATTCTGCACATAAGTATTTATCTGGCAGTGCAAAATTCGTTCGACGACCTTGGAAAGGAAAGGCAGAATAGCTATAGGCCTATACTCCTTGTTTTGCTTGGGGATTGGGATTACCTTAGCAACTTTCCAACATTTGGGAAATACACAGGACGTCAGCACAGAGTTAACCAAGTAGGTTAAGTGAGGAAGGATTTTAGGAAGAATTATTTTTTAAAATTTCGGACATATACCATCGAACCCCATAGCATTAGACTTTACTGAAAGAATGGCTTGAACGACATCACAATCATCGACACTAGCAAACTCAAGAGGACCAAAATCAACATTAGCGCGAATACAATAATTATCAGCACATATATTGTCAGTTGAGATTGGCAGATTTACAAAATTTATATTTATCTCATTAATGTCTACATCAGGGAGGACAGAAATATCACATTTGGATTTTCCGATACCAATATGTTTAATCGACTTCCAGGTTTCCTTCGAACTCAAAGCAGCACTAAACTTGTTATTATAAAATTTCTGCTTAGCTGACCTAATGGCTTTGTTTGCAGCGATCCTAGCTGTTTTGAAGCAGTTGTGAGCCTCCAGGGTTTTGTATCTTTTCCATCGTGAGTAAGCAAGGTTAAGCTGGTGAATTAAGTGTTTTAGATTGGCACTAAACCAAGGGGTATTATTGTGTGTAGCAGCTTTGAGTTTCACTGGCACATAGTTGTCGAAAAGCCTAATAATATGGTTCTGTAGGAATGATGCCTGATCATCGACCGATGTCAGTGTACGAATCAAGCTCCACTCAACCGACTCCACCGCTGCATTAAAAGAACTGTAATCTATGCTTCTAAAATCACGATATGTAAAGGAACATTGTATGTGTGACGTTTGAAAGTTGTAACTAAGAAATATCAGATCGTGTTTTGAAAAGCAAGATGCCGACAATTGATCGTAGTGGAGCAATTTCAGGGGATCATTCACAAAAAATAAATCCAGCAAAGAAGAATTTGAGTCAGTAAAGTGTGTAGGTGAAGTTAAATTGGTGGGAAAAAGTCCAAGAGACTCCATACCTAGCTTTAGAGTTGAGTCGACGAGAAGGTTGGAGTTGAAATCCCCAGCGATGATTATATTATCATAGCTTATAAGTAGAGGCTCGAGAAATTCAATAAAGCCAGAGAAGTCAACTCCACGATTAGGTCTGTATGCACAGCCGATAAGAAGCTTTTCATTATTTACAGAGAACACGTCTACGAACACATATTCGACAAAATCACTTGGACTAGCACTGCAGCAAAGTTTACAGGATAAACTACTTTTAACATATATAGCAACACCACCACCATGACCACGTCTATCAGCCCTGAAAAGTTGATATCCATTTAGTTGCACCAAATCATTTTTGTGACATGAAGAAAACCAGGTTTCGGAAATACATATAACATCTATATCAGAACCCTCAGATATGAATCTCAATTCATCCAGCTTTTTATATAGGCTTTGCGCATTAAGATGGATGACTTTGAGCCCTTTAGTACGTTTGTTGAATACGCGCAACAGTGTATGTAAGCAGTCTTTGGAACTAGACAACCTATAGTCTAGGACCATCACTATATATGGGATATAAAGAATGCTCTGCGATGCGTAACAATAAAGACAACATAAGTGATTGTTTACAAGTATGATAGGGAGAGATAAAGACAGAAACGAAGAGACTCAAGAACTTAAGTAATATACCATACATAGAAATTAATTTATTGATCATTATTCGTTGGCGCATCATCAACTCGAAAGGAACTCGCGCTTTCTTCGCCGGTATTCTCAAGACGCTCTAGAAAATCCAAGCTATGTATTGCTTCAGGGCTGGCGTTGGCTGTTCGTCTGATATGTACCAGACCCTTCTTAGAAAAAACCGCCACTACCTTCCTTTTCTTCTTTAGACGGATCGCTGCCTTGAAGATCGCATAGTTTTGCCTAGACAGCGAAGAATTTACATAAATCGGAGCATTTGAATTTATGCCCACATGAACTAATTGCAGACCCTTGATGTTTGGATTGTTTTGGCGCCTAAAGGTGCCTATACTTTTTAGCAATTTGTTTCTGTCTGTCGGCGACTGAAATTTGATTATTACGGCCGGATCTGTCACGCTGTTGTCTATTTTCCGTAGCCGAAAAATGCTCATTATAGGTATTGGTTGCAATCTAAGAGTGGAACAGAGGTGATGAAAGACACTTGCTAAGTTTTCTCCTTCCTTAAAGGGAATTCCGTGTACACGGACTTCACTAGCGGCAATATGGCTCTCTTGCTTTGACGCATTGTTTTTGAGTTTTTTACTTCCTCTTCGAGATAACCAACGCGCTCGAACACACTCTCCAGCTGAGTAACTCTTGCATTAAGCTCACTGACCTCTTTCTTCAGCACCACAAATTTGTCTTCTAGTTTTTTGCATACGAATTCGATGAGCCTTTTTTCCGAGTCCAAAACTTGCTTAGCAATCAGATCGTTGAACTTGGCAAATCGCTGATCCATGCTTTGCATTAAACTAGGAGAGAAGCCGCTGATCCGTTGCACCTTTTTGGCGCTATCAACCTCGTTATTAAAGTCGTCACCACGACGTTTACCATTGACTTGATCCATGGTGTTCGAAAAAAACGGGCCAAAAAATATTGCTCCAAGAAACTGGGTGGCAGCTCTAACGCAGCTTAGATTATTATGACGCAGGCTTAAGTAGAAGAAAATGAAAAAGTTCTGCAGGGCGAAATAAAAAACCCTTAAAATCTTGGCAGGTATTACATATATAAATAAATTAGCGGTATCCAACAGATGATGTTCTGGGTCACCCTGGTCCACATTTTGGTCGATATCTAGAAAACGCCTTCACATATACAGCTACCACCACTCCCTTTTAAAACTCTCATTAATACCTTTAATTTGATACCCATATCGTACAAACTTTTTCTAGAGTCACCCCTGGTCCACCTTTATGGCGATATTTCGAAAAGGCGAACACCTATAGAACGAAGGCCCACTCCCTTTTAAAAATACTCATTAACACCTTTCATTTGATATCCATATCGTACAAACAAAGTCTAGAGTCACCCCTGGTCCAGAAAGGCCCACTCCCTCTTAAAATACTCATTAACTCCTTTCGTTTGATACCCATATTGCACAAACGAATTCTAGAGTCACCCCTGGCCCACCTTTATGGCGATATCTCGAAACGGCGTCCACCTATGGAACTAAGGATTACTCCCTTTTAAAATAATCATTAACACCTTTCATTTGATACCCATATCGTACAAACGCATTCTAGAGTCACACCTGGTCCATCTTTATGGCGATATCTCGAAAAGGCGTCCACCTATAGAACTAAGGCCCACTCCCTCTTAAAATACTCATTAACTCCTTTCGTTTGATACCCATATTGCACAAACGAATTCTAGAGTCACCCCTGGTCCACCTTTATGGCGATATCTCGAAAAGGGGTCCACCTATAGAACTAAGCCCCACGCCCTTTTAAAATAATCATTAACACCTTTCATTTGATACCCATATCATACAAACAAATTCTAAAGTCACCCCTGGTCCACCTTTATGGTGATATCTCGAAAAGGCGAACACCTATAAAACGAAGGCCCACTCCCTTTTAAAAATACTCATTAACACCTTTCATTTGATACCCATATCGTACAAACAAAGTCTAGAGTCACCCCTGGTCCACCTTTATTGCGATACCTCGAAAATGCGTCCACCTATAGAATTAAGGCCCACTCCCTCTTAAAATACTCTTTAACTCCTTTCGTTTGATACCCATATTGCACAAACGAATTCTAGAGTCACCCCTGGTCCACCTTTATGGCGATATCTCGAAAAGGGGTCCACCTATAGAACTAAGCCCCACGCCCTTTTAAAATAATCATTAACACCTTTCATTTGATACCCATATCATACAAACAAATTCTAAAGTCACCCCTGGTCCACCTTTATGGCGATATCTCGAAAAGGCGAACACCTATAAAACGAAGGCCCACTCCCTTTTAAAATGCTCATTAACACCTTTCATTTGATACCCATATCGTACAAACGCATTCTAGAGTCACCCCTGGTCCATCTTTACGGCGATATCTCGAAAAGGCGTCCATCTATAGAACTTAGGTCCACGCCCTTTTAAAATTCTCATTAATACCTTTCATTTGATACCCATATCGTACAAACGCATTCTAGAGTCAACCCTGATCCACCTTTATGGCTATATCCCTAAATGGCGTCCACCTATAGAACTATGGCCCACTCCCTCATAAAATACTCTTTAATGCCTTTCATTTGATACACATGTCATACAAACACATTCCAGGGTTTCCCTCGGTTCATTTTCCTACATGGTTATTTTCCCTTATGTTGTCACCATAGCTCTCAACTGAGTATGTAATGTTCGGTTACACCCGAACTTAACCTTCCTTACTTGTTTCTTTTATTTTTTACATGACATACCGATACTGGAGCGCGAAAAGGGAATGGTAATACTGGTAGCAGCAAAATACAATGCACCCGGCCCTAAGGAAAAGAAAATCAGTCGCCACCTGTAACTCCAGACAGTTCCAACAACAAATGTCGCTGGAATTCGGTATTTTCAGCCTATATTTACTGTTGCTGATCGGGATCACTCGCATTCCGACAGCATTAATATAACAATAAAATTATATGATGTGTAACCAAAATAAGGTCAAACAAAAGTTGGAGCAGGGGGATTGGAAACACGTCCTTTTCAACCTCCCAATATATTTTGAGATGTGCTGATCGGAATCTTCATGCGTTCCGACAGCGTCTTTACTAAACAAAGTTGAGGGGTGATTTGGTACACTTCAATTTCCAACATCCAAAGACATGTTTAGCTGTGTTGATCGGAGACCAATACATTCCGACAGCTTAAAATACAAATATAATTGAAAAATATAAGTTCCAAATTTTGTTGCCTTAAGCTGGGAGCCCTGGAGGATTGGAAACGCGTCCTTTCCAACCTTCCTTAAATGACTGGCTCCCAGACTCATCCGTTTGTTACGCCAGTAAATATGCTGATCGGAATCACATGGCATTCCAACAGCATATTCAATAGAAATAAATGATATAATAATGAATTGTACTTAGTAGTTTAAGTTTTAGGCCTAAACAGCCGTAATAATAAATAAATTAAATTAAGGAGTCATCTCCGTAAGCATTTTGAGGAAATACGGCACATGAGAACCCAGCCGTATAAAGCAAAAAAACACAAGCAGGTCCTTGGTGAACTCCACAAACAGGCATCGGACCTTTATGCCGGTGAATCCAATACTCAAAGAAAAGTACCCAAAACTTGCGGAAGAGGAACGCATACTCCCCAGGGAAACGCGTGTCACTCTTGCTCAACTTCGTTCTGGATACTGTAACAGGTTAAACTCTTACCTATCCAGAATCAACCCCGACATACAAAATGTATGCCCCGCTTGTAATGTGTCCCCACATGACACCAACCGTCTCTTTAATTGTAATGTGGAACAAACGCCTCTAACACCCCTTTCATTATGGTCCACCTCTGTTGAAACAGCAAGTTTCCTTGGACTTCCGTTAGAGGATATCGATGACAATTTGTGATCGGTCGCAGCTGTTAGGTGGGGCGAAGCACTGCTACAACAACAAGGCGCTAACACCCCTTTCATTATGGTCCACCCCTGTTGAAACAGCAAAATTCCTTGAACTCCCGTTAGAGGATATTGTTGACAATTTGTGATCGGTCGCAACTATTAGCTGTGGCGAAGCACTGCTACAACAACAACAACAATGACGACACCCACCCCATCGGGTTAGCGTGCTTAGAATATACCCGCGGTAGGTATACCTGTCATAAGAGGCGACTAAAATACCGAATTCATTGTAGGGGTTGTGTAGCGCAACCCTCCGGTTTGCCAGCGCAATATATAGCTTCTCCAACCCAATTGTCAACCTCCCTGTGGCGAATCCTGTTTCTTTAACAGCCGAGGCTCTGGCGACCCCAAACTCCTCATGGATCTAGGGGGTGGGAGGTATTATTATAAATATAAATAAAAAAAAATTATAAATAAAATTAATAAATTTCACCAAAACTATACTAAATTTATATTTTTATTTTCCACAGGTCGTTTCACCCGTGGTATCTACGCTATTTCGGTATCGGGAAATCTACCTCAAGCGACGCTGCGTGAAATGAAGAGTCGAGGCATACCGTACAGATCCAGAGATACTAGCCAGCGTTAAAATCTTGTTTCTAAACTAAATATACAATAAATAATGAGAAAGGTCGTATTAATTTCTTCCATTATAGTTTTATTTAGTAAAAAAATGTGTTCTTCATTTTTAAATATTAAGATATTTATACAGAGGTTCTCTTAAGAAATATAGCTTGCAAAAAACACGGTCAACGTTGAATTCATCATCAAACTTACATGGTTTTAATACGCAAACCATTACCACCAGCTGTAGTAGACTGCACGCCAAAACCAGCCGATTCCAGTTCCTCCTTTAATTTTAAATACACCTGGTTACTTTCATAGTTTTCTGGTAAAAGCACAATTGCATATCCTCCCGCGCCAGCGCCAGTTATTTTACTGAAGAAACCACGCTTAAAAGCAATAGCAAATATTTGTTCCAATTTAGGATGTGTTACACCTATAGCTTTAAGCAAGTCATTGTTGATTTGGAACAAACGTTCGAGTCTTTCAAACTTTTCACTGTCATCTTTTGCATTTCCAAAACTTTCATACAATGGTATAGCTTCGGCTACGATATCTTCGCAAGCATGCCAAATTGAATCGACAACTTTCGGAAATGTCTCCCACAAGTGACGTACTTTTGCAACAATATCGGCAGTACTACGATTTATGCGACTATCCACCAGCATTATATTTAATGGACGTTGTATATTAACAGTTTGAAATCCTTGTCCTTTGACAAACCGCACCATTCCACCATAGACGACCACTGTATTATCCACACCAGAGGGTGTACCATGCATTATACGTTCGGATTCAAATGCCCATTGTGAGATAAGTGATTGATTTTCTAATTTAAGATATGTTTTTTCATCGAAATGACCGGTAAGCAAAAGAAATGCTGCAGCTAATACAGCGCCAAATGATGCTGAGCTACCTAAACCAGAGCCAATATTTAGTTCAGTATCAATAAAAATATCAAAGCCGTCTTTTAGAGTAAGCCCAGCATCGGGAGAAGATAGTACTGCGCCTGCTAACAAATAATATATGGCTAAAAATGATTTTTGAGCCTGTTGTTGCTTTGGTGAATTGCTAGTGGCAGCTTCAAATTCCTTTGCCACAACAGCGCGCACATCCTCTAATAGCTTAGCCGTACAATCCAGTTTAACCCCAGGATATTTGATGCGAAAGTCATTGACAAAATCATTAAACTGCTGCAATTGAATTCCGAAAGCGAAATTCAATGTATCCAAATGAAATACACCCACATTTGTATCGGATTCTGGACGAAATTGCAATCTTGTGCCAATACCAACACTAGCAGCTAAAGCTGGCTTTTTATATAAAACAGCATGCTCGCCATGTAAAATAACTTTACCAGGTGCAATAATTTCAAATTGTTTCATTGTTAGGTCGTGCTTAAATAATTCACTTTAGTTAAACAATCAAAAAGGTTGCTCGGTGATATTCGGTTATTAGCTAATTCTCGTGCTACATACAACATACGTTACATACGTTAAGAATAAGCTCCTTTGTGCAAATATAGCGATCGCAAACAGCTGGCTTGTTACTTCATACACCAACAATCCAATACTGTTTTTCAACACACTACTGGGATCGGGTTCGCCACGTTACGATTTTGATTGGATTTTGTTAAGTAATAGCAGTGTATTCGTATATTGTATGTTAATTAGGTTACCTGTTGACTTTTGGTTTGTAGATCGGTTATCACTACTGTACAAATATATGCATAAATACAAAAGCTTCTATTTTATATGAACGCTTCTAAATTTGTTACACTCTTAATTTTAAGCTACTATACTCCAACCCTGTTGCACATGCGTATTTTATTGCGCATTTGATTTTTGTCATAGATATACATAAGGTATGTATGGGTGTGCATGCAGCAGCTGGTAAACTTTCACTTTTCAGTAGCCGAGAGCTTACAGTAACGATATCTATCTGCAGATATACTGCCCTTTGTTACCACTGTTTCAGCCTTTTAAATTTAGCTGATGCTTTTGTAATGTATTATTATTATTGTGATGTTTGTGACACCTTTTCCCACTCTTCGGGTGTATATGATTTCTGTGAGAATGCGTGAATTTCTTTTAACTCCTCAGCAAGCGCACTATTCACTAAGCGGTGTTTCTGTAGCAAAGTCTTACCACGAAATGCCTCTGAAACAATTGTGACGTTGAATTTACCACCACAACCATCTGATTCGTCAATCGCTTTTACGTATTGTGCTCCCAGTTTATCGGTCAGTTTTTCTTCCAAATACTTTGAAGTGTATTTACTCATTTTATCTCGAGCTCCAAATATTCTCCCACCAATTAGCCTTCGGTTGCAGGTAACTGCTGTTTTACATATAAATTATAAATGGCCGGGAAGCGATCTTACCTATAAAACTAACCAAACAAGTTTCTTATTCTTTCTGTTCAGAATGTATTTTACTAAATATAAAAAAAAATACATATAAATGCAAATAATTACAAATGCAAGTGGTTTTTCTTGAATATAAATACTCTCAGCACACCCATTCCAAGCTACTATGCATACTTACCCAAAAGTGTCATTTCTGGTTATTTCAGCTTTTTTATATCAAAGAATTATTTACCTTTTTTATATTGGGCGCTGCGTGGTTAATCTTTTTTTTTTACTTTTTATAATGCAGACCAACAGCTGTGATTCGAGACTTGAAACCAGATATGGGAGAAGAAATTTATCGTGAGTCGATTCGGCTCAGAGCGCTTTTGTACCGCACATATCGATAATGCTTCCTTGCATGTTGTATGAGTTAAATGAAAAACAGTGGCGACATCTGCCTATCACATTTCACGTGGGCGAAAAATTCACGACATCTGCTTCTCAAGTCTCTCAATGATCCAGAGCATTCCCGTGAGAATTGAGCGTGAGCCGGAGCTGTAAAACTCACTGGATAACTGCAAATGTCTGCAACTAAATTTAAGGCTCCATTACTGATACTTAGCATAGACTTGACTTGAGAACTGTCATTTACAGTTCTGTTAAATGAACATTGCATGTTACTGATTACTCAAAACTTAGCAACACTTGACTTAAGCCTCCATTACTGATACTTAGCATAAACTGGACTTGATTTGGCGTAAACTTGGCAACTTAGCCACGATTATACTCCACTTGGCGCATACAATCTGGCATCATAATCAGC
Organism: Eurosta solidaginis; assembly: GCF_040869045.1. NCBI lineage: Eukaryota > Metazoa > Arthropoda > Insecta > Diptera > Tephritidae > Eurosta > Eurosta solidaginis. The sequence goes on from NC_090321.1 coordinate 239,992,368, forward strand.
GTTGAAATTTATTTTTAGATAAATGTCAATTTGTATGACAAAATGTCAAAATGAAATGGAAACAAACAAATGGCAACTCAAAATGTAAACGTCACTTAGAACTTACATAGAAAATCAAAATTCAACAGACTTTTAAGTCAAGTTAAGTGTTGCTAAGTTTTGAGTAATCAGTAACATGCATGTTCATTTAACAGAACTGTAAGTGACAGTTCTCAGGCCAAGTCAAGTCTATGCTAAGTATCAGTAATGGGCCCTTTAGAAGTCTGTTGAATTTTGATTTTCTATGTAAGTTCTAACGGGCCGATTCTGAGCGTTACCGGTAAAATAGTCCCCAGAACATTATGTAACCGAAAATCGTTTCCAGTTCTTTTATTCGCGATTCTGGCCAAAGTGGTAACGCTGTCATCATCGAAAAACTCACCAATGTCTGTGGTGAAATTTAAAAGTTGGTTTTCTTCGCTTTATCCATGGCGGAGCGATACAAAGTGGCAGCATGCGACAGCTGAATAGAAACTTTTTTATTTGATTTGATACATCAACTTCCGGCGCAGTTCGATTTTGACATTCGTCCATCGAATTTACAAAAACAAAGTACATGGAATTTTTATTTATGTTTGTAGGTATATCACCATGCAGCCACCTTGTATGGTTCCGCCATGGCTTTACCGAAAATGTGTCACTCGTAGATACGAGGTTAACAAATAAACGAAACGATGTGTATATATGTACATACATGCATACGAGTTTACATAGTTATATTGTAATTTATTCTGTGAAAGTACATAATGTATACAAATATATAATATATAGCAAGAGGCAACACTATTTTACTATTATCTTTACTTATTTCCGTTTACAATTCTTTATTTTTCAGTTTTGCCTGTTTCTAAACAACAGCTGTTGTTCGGTTTTTTCGATGTAACCACCTACTTTTGTGGGTAAAAAATTATCCGGCTACTTTCGCGGATAGAATACCAAAAGGGTGTAAAAGTTTCCACATGATTTCGTTACCGTGGTAAAGAATGTTGTTACCACACTAGAATCGGGGCGTAAGTGACGTTTATATTTTGAGATGCCATTTGTTTGTTTCCATTTCATTTTGACATTTTGTCATACAAATTGACATTTATTGATTATGATGCCAGATTGTATGCGCTAAGTGGAGTATAATCGTGGCTAAGTTACCAAGTTTACGCCAAGTCAAGACAAGTCGATGCTAAGTATCAGTAATGGAGCCCTTAAAACCTATTATAAGGACTAATTAAACTTCCTTAACTCTAACGCCATAGTCGTATATTTACCCATATCCATAACCATCGCCAATGTGATCGATTAATGGTGCCTTAACCTAAAAATCGAGAAAATTTCATAAAAATTAAGAAAACGCGAAAAAGTACAAACATAATCCACAACAAATAAGTCTCTAAGTCATAACGTATCCAAAACAATGAATAAAATCTACAAAAAGTTATTAAATTCACCAACTCAAATATTTTTAGGTAATGGATATTGATTTCCATAAGGTAGGTTCGATCAGCTGTTTATCTGGTTATGGTGATATGGTTATAAGTCACCATTAATAACAGCCTGATTCTAATGTGGTAACAACTTTCTTCACCGCGGCAACTTTCTTCATATGGTAACTTTTGTACCCTTTTGGTATTCTGCCCACGAAAGTAGCCGGATAATTATTTACCCACTAAAATAGGTGGTAACATCGATGTAACACACAAAAGCTGTTGTTTAGAAAAAGGCAATACTGAAAAATAAAGAAATGTGAGCGCAAATAAGTAACATAATTGTAAAAAAGTGTTGCCTCTTGCTATACATATTTGTTTCCATGTACTTTCACAGTATATATTACAATATAGCTATGTAAAAACGTACGCATGTATGCACATATGTATATACACATCGTCCCGTTTATTCATTAACTAACATCGTATCTACGAGTGACACATTTTCGATAAAGCCATGGCGGAACCATACACGGTGGCAGCATGGTGACATACCTACAAACATAAATAAAAATTCGATGTACTTCGTTTTTGTAAATCCGATGGACAAATGTCAAAATCGTACTGCGCCAGAAGTTGATGTATCAAATTAAATAAAAAAAAGTTTATATTCAGCTGTCCCATGCTGCCACCTTGTATCGTTCCGCCATGGGTAAAGAGAAGAAAATCAAATTTTAAATTTCACCACAGGCACTGGTGAGTTTTTCGGTGATGAAGCGTTACCACTTTGGCCAGAATCGCGAATAAAACAACTGGTAACGATTTTCGGTTACATAATGTTCTGGGTACTATTTTACCGGTAACGCTGAGAGTCGGGCCATATATGTGTTCTGCGTGGAAAAATTATGGAAGTGACTTATTCATAAAAAATTAACTCGGATGGTAGTTAATAAATGTTGGTTACATTTTGCATTCTCCATCCCTAAGTCAGTGCAATAAAAAATTAAATCAGCTGATAAATGACCCAATTATATGTTATTGGGTCATCATTCCATTATGTGGCAATTGTAATTTTCCTCATAGCGATAAAACCTCGGTAATGTTACAAACGGGTTGCTGTTGTTGTTGTTGTAGCGATAAGGTTGCTCCCCGAAGGCTTTGGGGAGTGTTATCGATGTGATGGTCCTTTGCCGGATACAAATCCGGTACGCACCGGTACCATAGCACCATTAAGGTGCTAGCCCGACCATCTCGGGAACGATTTATGTGGCCACATTAAACCTTCAGGCCATTCCCTCCCTCCCTCCCTACCCTCAAGTTCCATGAGGAGCTTGGGGTCGCCAGAGCCTCGTCTGTTAGAGAAACAGGATTCGCCGCGGATAGGTGAGGTTGACAATTGGGTTTGGAGAAGCTTTATATTGCGCTGGCAACCTGAAAGGTTGCGCTACACATCCCCTTGAATCTGGTATTTTAGTCGCCTCTTACGACAGGCATACCTACCGCGGGTATATTCTGATCCCCTAACCCGCTGGGGTGTTACAAACGGGTATTACCCTGTAGGGCATTTACTATGAATACAACCCTAACAGCTGTTTGTTTAAAGTAGATTTCTGTTTCGCAGTTGTGTGGTGAAATTGCGAAGAGCGCTAAATATTTTTTAGAAAAAGTGTGCAAAAATATGAACTCCACTTCGTTTTCTGACGTCGTCGCGTCAAGTTCGTTTTTCCCCACAACTCAACCGCGTGCTATCAAGGGGCTTTACTCACGCGGTTTGAGAATAAAATGGCGGATAGTGCGGGAGTCGAAAAGACAATATTAATTAAAAATACTTACAAATTGTGCGCTGTATTGTAAAAATATGCAAATTGTGCATATAAATAACAAATGAAATTGATAACCTGGCGTGGGCCACATAATACCAACTCGTTTTACGTAAAACTGTCGTAACGGGAAAATCATTGAAGACACTTGGCAACAAGCCACTGAAAATTAATGTTTTTACATACATACAAATGGAAATAAAATTCTCTGAAATAAACGGGACAATTTAACGGAGTAACTAAAATGTACAGTCATGTACACATAACCTGAATAAATATAAAATATAATAACGGAAAAGACGAAAATTACCAAAATTGGACAAAAACAACAATGGAATGGACTGGGGAATCTGTATATATTAAATTAAAACTTACAAAATACACAAATTAAATAAACGAAAAATAATTACCAAAATTGGACAAAAACAACAATGGAATGGACTGGTGGAATCGAGATAAAACTTACCGGATTAGACAAATTGGATTTGAATCATACAACCAAAAAGTGATATTTAAACAAAGAAAGTGGACAAAAATACCAACTCAAACTGAAAATTAACAAAAACTGAAACTATTGTGATATGAAGATTTGGAAAATATCAACAAATTAAAGACCTTTACCAAATTAAATTGGACATAAACACAAATTTTATAAATAATCAAACATACATATAACTATAATTTGAAAATAACCTGGCGTGGTGCCATGAAAAAACCAGTTAACAAAGCACATAATTAAATACAAATAGCAAGCTACTACACATGGTTCTGGCCAGTTGGTATTACCATTGTGTATTAGTGGAGCCTAAATTACTTACATACTATGGAAAGTTAATCCAGAAATTAATCATTTTATGCATTGGACAATAACCTGGAACTGGGACTTTCAAATATAAGAAGGTCCTCCTCCATGCAATCAAATCCCAAAAAAAAAAAAAAAAAAAAAATATGAACTTTTTGATAATAATTTAAATTAATTGTGAATGTTTAATACAATTTAAGTTCAGTGCTTTAAAAATTTATTCAAGAATTTGTAAAATTGAGAATGGCATTCTTTGGTGGAAACACAGGATTAGGTGCAACAAGCACGCCGGCCAAACGTGAGTATAAAAAACTTTACAAGTTATATATATATTTTTATGTACATATTCTAAAACTAACATCGAACAATTCAAATCATGGATATATAAACATTTACTATGAATTGTAAATATGCTGTAGGTTTTCATATTTAGGTCAAGGAACTTTTTGTAAATATTTGACCGGGCGGTCAGTGCGTGGTGGGATTAACTTACTCTTTGCATCTTCAATACCGTCAATTCGCACCAGCTTTATATTAAAGCTAAAATAAAATAATTTTCATTCTATTTATCGTTAAGTACAATATTACCAACTACATCTTACCCCTTTTTATAAACATTAAATCCCACATAAGCCACTGTAGCTAACAGCGCAAACAAAGCGAAACATAAAATTACACTCATTACGATTTTTTTTAAATGTTTATACTTCCGCACACAATCCGTTTCAAGTATTGATATGTAGACAAGTAAAACTATTAGAATGTTTTAGACCAAATTCGGGTATCATCTGATAAGCATAGCACATCTCACGCTGTGGCGGAAGTTTATATACAATTTCAAGTTTTTTATCGCTTCATGGTTTTTGTTGGTGCTAATTTCAAAATATGTATTATTTTGATTATTACAATTACAAAATTTCTTAAAGCTGGCGGGCTATTTTCATCATTTGGCACAGGCAATCAAACATCAGCGCCCGCAGCACCCACTTTTGGTACATCAGCATTTGGTGCAACAGGTAAAACATATAGAAACTGATAATTATTTAAACCAATTTGATTCTCCGCACAGGATTTGGTTCTACAGCACCTGCGTCTGCACCATCACTATTTGGAGGTACTACAACGGCAACAAATACAAGTGGTTTTGGAGGCTTTGGTACGGCGACAAATACAGCACCAGCGTTTGGTGGTTTCGGAACTGCTGCCACAACTAGTGCTGGCGGGTTTGGGGGCTTTGGTGCGACATCGACAACATCAACAGCGCCAGCCTTTGGAGGGTTCGGTACACAAACAAATACTTTTGGTGGCTTTGGATCCGGAGCCGGTGGTGCTTTTGGTTCAAGTATGTGAATCATGGATATAATTAAAGAAAAAATGTAAACATGATATAATTATGTTATGCTTTTTTTAGATTTTAATAAGCCTGCTCCTCCAACGGTTACTCCAGGATTTAGTGGTTTCGGCGGCGCTACAAATTTTATGTTAGGTCAACCACAACAACAAGTACCACAACTTACACCTGATGAAGCTTTTGCACAATCAATTTTCAATGTTTCTATTTATGGCGATGAGCGCGACACTCTAATTGCAAAATGGAATTACTTGCAAGCGATGTGGGGTACCGGAAAGTCGTTTTATTCGCAAAACGCAGTACCAGTACTAATCACCCCTCAAAATTATTTATGTCGCTTCAAGGCAATGGGTTATAGTCGATTGCCGGGCAAAGATAACAAAATGGGATTGGTTGCCCTGAATTTTAATAAGCCTTTGGCTGATGTGAAGTAAGTGTGTGCATCTGAGCGGACTCCGTCTGTCTACATTGGACCTAAAATTGTATTTACGAAATTATAAAAATTTATTTACAGAGCTGTGCAACAACAAATTATTAACTCGCTAAATAGTATTTTTGGCAATAAACCAAATCTTGCTATAAACATTGAATCCAGCAAGGAGCACGAAGAGAAAAAATGTCAATTTGTAATCTACGTTGAAGAGCGCTCACAAATGACGCCTAATGAAACGAAACGCATACTTGCTACAGATGTGTCAAATTATCTCAACCAGGCTAATGTTAAAGCACAACTGACAAATCTTGGTATTATCGAAGTATTGGCTTTAGTTCTGCCAGATGAGGATCAACTCAAAGAATATTTAGAAAATCCGCCAAAAGGCATTGACCCACGTATGTGGCGCCAAGCAAAATTAGATAATCCAGATACAAAGAAATTCATACCTGTGCCAATGATTGGCTTCAATGATTTGAAATGGCGTACAAAATGTCAAGAGCATGAAACGGAGACACATGCACTCTATTTAAAGAAAGTAGAAAAAGATTTAGCTGCACTGAGGCAGCGGCATGCAGCGGCGACAGCTAAAATAATGGAACATAAAAGGAAATTGGCAGAATTGAGTCACAACATTTTGAAAGTAATAAGCTTTCATAAAATCCATATATTTTGGATTTTTCAGTCACTAATATATTTATTTGTCTATTCAATAGATAATAGTAAAGCAAGAATGTACCCGTAAAGTTGGCTTGGCATTGACACCCGAAGAGGAAGCGCTACGTACAAAGCTTGAAAATATGCAGGCATTAGTTTCAGCTCCAACACAATTTAAGGTTACTTGCTGTTGATTATTTTTTGCGCCTTTGCTAATTTATAATTTTAAATGTCATATTGTAGGGTCGTCTTAGCGAATTGTTATCACAGATGCGCATGCAACGTAATCAATATGCATTCAATGGTGGTAGCGAATATGCCATAGATAAAGATAGTGAAGAAGAAATGAAGTCATTTTTGGCTATGCAACAAAAAGCAATGGAAGTACTAACAGATACTGTGACGAAGGATTTAAAAGCACTGCAAATTATAATTGAAGGCATGCCGGATTTGGTAAGGGTCTAGTAACGACGCAGATAATGGCGAAAGAAGACAATTGTTAAAATTTTTGTATTTGAGAAAAGTAAAAAAAAAAAAAATAAATAAAAACTTGAAAAACTAAATCCATTAAAATGTTTTAATCAATTTTAGTTTGCTTAGCATTTATATTGCACAGTAATTTTCATACTCGCGTTAAAATAGTTTGTATAAAGTGTTAAGAAAATCGTTCTTTAGTATGCAAGTTCCATTAAAATGATACTTGATTTTGAATAAAATTTAAAATTTTGAAGTGTTCTAACTATTGTTGTTCCAATACGAGTAACTACGAGTACATATACGAGGACTTTGCTGAAGTACCCGAAAAAATGCCCTTTTAAACTGGGTTGTACAAAACCCGTCATCGGCACACAAAAACCTAATCTAAAACTCACAAACTCATAAGTATTTAAACGTGTTGAACATTTTTAATTAAGGACCATTTACTCATATGCACTTTTTAATTTAGCTGGGTAGGAAATTGAAGTAAGAACTGCGTTTTAATGCAGGACTGAGAAACTTTTTGGTACCTAAACTATTTTGAAAGCTATGTATTGTAAAGTATTTGGAGGAAGTTGTTTTTGCACATAACTTTTGCAAAGACTTTACTTTTATAATATGTATATAAAGAATTAATTTTTATAAGCTTTGTTAAACTTCTTAATGACAATGGTACAAGCTGCTATCGAATACTTTCGCTCGATACTTTTTTGGTATCGACTACTTTCCCCGATTCCTTTAAATGACTACAAGTGCAGAGTACTAGGCCCTTCATCAACCAATCTACCCCAGCGATCAATAACTTAAGCAAAAAAGGAGATATATTCACCGAATTAGGTAGCCGAGGTTTTCTGAACTCACAAAATATTGGTATAGAAAATAGGCTAACTCAGATTACAACCAAGGAACGTTTTTTCGATATCAAAAAGCACAATATCAGTGTTGGCACTAAGAATCCGTATATGTACCAGGAAAGCCAGTATACCAGTAAAGCCTTATACTATTGCGGCAAATATTAGCATCACTATGCACAATGTTAGTAAATAATCACAACAACAAAAGCAATAAAGCAAGCCGTTCTATGTATGTGTGTAAATGATGATTGAACACACATCAATCATCATTTACACACATACATCGAAGGCGGCGAAGAATATCTCACATACACATATGTAGTCATCAGCTAAGAGCAGAAGTGTATACACATACACACGCATATGGCTAGTAAAAAAGCATAAACTACAAATATACATGTATATAGCTGGTCACCAAGCATGGGATACAACTGTTTTCGAGCACATTTTCGCGAAATGACTAGACCTTGGGAGAAATGGGTGAACGAGAAAACCGAGAGTATACAAGTAGCGCAAGCTGAGGAATCAGAATCTGTTTGATGTAAGCACGCTATTAGTTGTGAAGTGAAATAAAATTATGAAGTACTCCCAAAGTAATCTAAATAAAGACCAGTTTGCAATACTGAATATTGTAGTTATTTATTCAACAGTTCAGGGATTCGAACGTTAGCAGAAGGTGTATAATAACCAGGAATCCCCAAAATTCGTTACAATATCTTTAGTACGCTCAAAACTAGAATATGCTTCCAATATTTGGAACCCCATCTACAGAAGTCACTCGGCCTGAATAGAAAGACTTCAAAGAAAGTTTGTCCAATTTGTTTTATGCTCCATACATTTTGATAACCCGTTGCCATCTTATTACTCTCGTTGTAAATTGATCTGCCATCACTGGAAACGAGGAGAACGGTGCTGCAAAGAAATCTGCGCACTTTCCTACCTTTTATTTTGCAGTCAGTCGCCGACATAGTGTACAAGTACAAGTGTGTTGACTTATCTGTCAAGCATTCTGACAGGCACTCGCTGGATTCGGAATGACAGCGAATTCAAAATGGATACCATTACCGAATGCTCCGAATGATTGAAAAATTGAAAAAGTCCATACGATTGGTAGTCAAAAATGTTGTCGTTGAGACCAAAAATGCGACTCTAGACCTGAGATTTCCATCAGGTGAGCGAGGCTGTTTGTAGTTTTGACGTTTATCGCTTAGTGAACACACTTGGTACAGGTACACTATGGTCGCCGACTATCATTCAAAGCGATCAGACGTGTATTAGTGTTCACTACTGTGCTAAGTACCGCTATTCTATTTACTTTTCAATTCTTTTGTTGTGTCATTCGTACACGATTAGCACGTGTATAATTTCGAGTAACCAAATTTAACAAAATTAAAATTATATAGCTATTTTGCCAACATGCTGTGGCCTACGGATAGGCCACCAAATCGATTTTCCGCTTTGGCGGATCTCGATGATAATCCGGTAAAAAAGAAAAAAACAAACAGTAAACAATTTGATTTTCCACTACTCCCCCACAAAGCTATCCCAACCAATAACCCCAAGTTTATCCTAACATCATCTGCTGATAATAATACCAGTCTTTCACAATTAAGCCCATTCGCGATCCAAAAGTGGGTTGAATCTATTTCCACGGAAGTAGAATCGATCTCGCAGATTAGGGACGGCAACCTCCTAATCCTAGCACGCAATGCTAAAGTCGCCGAAAAGTTCTTAAAAGCTAAAACCCTCCTAAATATATGTCCAATCAACGCAAAACTTCACGACAGTTTAAACTCTGTCAAGGGTGTAATATACGCTCCATGCTTGAAACACGTGCCAGAAGATGAAATCGTAAACGAGATGAAAAGCCAAAATGTCACCGGTGTATATAAATTTTCGCGCCTAATTGAAGGCAAACCCACCATCACCGGACTAATGGTCCTCACATTTGATCTTTTCCGTCTACCAGAATCCGTTGATATCGCCTGGTATAAAATAAAAGTACAACCTTATATACCTAATCCCATGCGTTGCAAAAAATGCCAACTACTTGGACATACCCAAAAACGGTGTATAAGGGACCCAATGTGCAATGGGTGCAACCTCCCACCCCATTCGCCGGAAAAATGTACAAGAACCCTTTGCGCCAATTGCTCTAGTGACCACCAATCATCAGATATGAAGTGTCCCGAATATATCAAAGCCAAAGAGATTCTCAAAATAATAACGCTAGAGAAGTGCAGCATCGGAGAAGCACGCCGAATGTACAAGGAAAGATTCCCTTTCCAACAACAAGCAGCCTCATACGCTAACATGACCAAAACAAATCCTCCAAAAAAATCCAACACAACAATCCATCCTCCTCAAAAAACCAACACAACCAATCCTATCCAAAAAACCAACTCCTCATCCATTTCATAAACAAATACTAACCCACCACCTTCACAAAATATATACACTACTAAACCAATATCAACCCAAGTAGAAAAACCTCCATCCAACACAACAAAAACAACCGAAAACAACAACATAACCACCACAGAATCAAATAAATCTACCTCATTCCCCACCCCAATTTCCACCACCCCAGAGCCTCACAGCTCGGTCAATTTAACAACTCCAGTTTTCTTATCCCAACAATCTCCAAATATATCCCCATTTTCCCAATTTACCCAAAAATTACTAAAAACCAATGACTATTTTGTCAATATTTCTAAAGACATAGATGGCTCTATGGACTCTACCTAAGAAGATTCATAGAAAAAGCTTTATTCTAAACAGCAAACACACCCCCTACATCTCTATATATCCTATGGTTTTTGTAAACCCTTGTTTACAAAAATCGTATAGTTAAATTTTTTTTTCTGCACTTATGGACTTCAATATTCTTCAATGGAATATGAAAGGTTTCATAAATAACTACTCAGAACTTCAAATACTTCTCAAACACTACAACCCCTACATCATAGCAATCCAAGAAACCCACTGTAGCAATAATTTCACTCCAATACTCCCTAAAGGATACAAAGGCTACTTTACTAACGCCGTCTCAAACACCCAGTCAAAACAAGGTAGTAGCATTCTAATCAAAGACTTTATACCTCACAAACGAATAAATATTAACACCCAACTTCAGGTGGTTGCCGTTGAGGTTGAAATGAATATTAAGTTCACTATTTTGTCCGTCTACATGCCACCAAATGAAACCTTTAATAGCAGAGACCTAACAAACATTTTTTCGGCTATTAATACTCCTATCATTGTTCTAGGAGACTTCAACAGTTGGAGTAACTTATGGGGATCTAGTGTGATCAATCACCGAGGAAGACTTGTTGAAAATTCAATTACACAATGCAACCTATGCGTTTTGAATGATGGTAGCGCAACTCACTTTTCCACCCACGCCACTTTTACACATATAGACATTTCACTCTGTTCACCCTCCCTTCTTCCAATAATCGCCTGGCAAACGATCGACGATCTGTACAATAGCGACCACTTCCTAATCATCTTGAAAATTTACTTTAACCCAAATAGACCAAGCAGAACTAAATATCCTCCTCTTACTAAATCTCGCCGACTGGGACACCTTTGCAAGATTGGTAGACCTAGAGCTAGAAATTAGAACTCCTACAGCCGCGACTAATCACGATGCAGCAAACTTCGCTAAAGCCATGCGAGTAGCCGCAAACCAATCTATCCCACAAGCTCGAAATACCAAAAGACATAATGTGGCCTGGTGGAGCAGGGACCTAGCAGAACTAAGATCAAAAAAAATTAAAGCTTGGTACGATCTCAAAAATAATCCCACTACTCAAAATCTAGTTCTTTTCAAAAAAAGCAATGCAAAATTCCGTAAAGAAATGAAAATTCAAAAGAAAAATAGCTTTAGGCAGTTCACCGAATCTATTAACCCTAACTCTTCCATCACGTCAATATGGAGCAAAATTAATATGCTCGACAACAAAAAAACAGCGAAACCCCCAATAGCGTTGAAAACCAACAATATAACCACAACTGATCCAAATACCATTGCAAATATATTTGCCTCCGAATGGTCCGACTACTCCTCTGACTCCAACTTCCCAAACGAATTTCAATTAGCTAAAAGCCAAGTAATCGATCGTTCCTCAATAACCAACGTTCACACAAAAGCTAGGGCCATCGAAACCCAAATAACAACCACAGAGTTAACAATGTGTCTCGGAAAAGCTAATGGGAAAACGCCAGGTTTCGACCGTGTCTCGTATGCCATGATGAAGTCGGCATCTCCTTTTGCCAAGTCCCGTCTATTATTACTTTACAATCAAATTTTTGACTGCGGTGTAATTCCACAAAGCTGGAAAACAGCCACAATAATTCCCATCCCTAAACCTAATAAAAACCAACTCTCAACTAGCGGATATCGACCGATCTCACTATTGTCCTGCCTTTCAAAGACTCTGGAAGGAATAGTAGCTAATCGTATATCATGGTTTACGGAAACCCTACATCTCGTTGATTCTTCCCAAGTAGCATTCAAGCCAAATAGATGATGTACAGACGCTCTACTTCATATAGACCACTACGTGTGCAAAGCACTATCTGCCCGTCATCACGCAACTATTCTTTCGGTTGACTTCGAAAAAGCGTTTGATCGAATTGGTTCACATGTTATTCTCAATTGTCTGCATAACTGGGGCATTGGCCCAAAAATATTTCAGTTTGTCAAATCCTTTTTATCAAATAGACAATTCAGGGTAAGAATTGGTGATACTTTCTCCAACGTCTACCCACTTAATAACGGAATTCCTCAAGGATCTCCCCTATCTGTTGTCCTTTTTTCTATCGCATTTAACGAAATTAGTAAAATTATCAAAACAAACAATTCCATAGAGCACTGTCTCTATGCAGATGACTTGTACATCCTCTGCAAGAGAGATGCTACAGAAACAAAAAACATACTTGAAAATATATCGAACGACATTGTGAATTGGTCTAAATATTCCAGAGCCAAAATATCATTGAGCAAAACAAAAAACTTTCACGTATGTAGAAAACGCAAATGCGATTTTAACAATCTAAAAATATCAATTGACAATGTCGAACTAGAGAATGTGAAGCATCTCAAAATATTAGGTATTGTATTCTCCAACCATTACAGATGGAATAACCATTGTCTAGAATTAAAGAAGTCATTAGCTGCCAGAGTAAATTTTATATCATATCTTTCAAGCAAAAAATGTCACATTCACATAAATACATTAATTTATCTCAGTAAGGCACTAGTTTTAAGTAAGATCGACTATGGGCTATACCTTTACGGAAACTCTCCGAAATCCACACTTAAAATATTAAGTCCGAGTTACCATCAAACAGCAAGATTGTGCACCTATGCTTTCCGAACAACACCAGTAAGAAACATCTTGGCAGAGACGAATCTACCCACACTGGAAGAAAGAATCCACCATATAGAGACACGATTAACTCCGAAAATAATGATTGAATGCGATTCCATTATATATAAAGACGTAAAAATGATAATGCAAAGTTCGCCTGGCAGCAGTCCAAGACTGCGATCTGCTCTGCATAGAATATTCGATACCGCAACAAATTTGGGACTACTATACGTTGAAGAAGAGGCTCAAACTAATAACCCCCCGTGGGCGATCCGAAAAACATCATGCGACCTCAGCCTGTCCAGATACAAAAAACATAACACACCACCTAGCATATATTTACAACTCTTCCAAGAACGGAAAGCTTACTACGAAGAAAATGAATGGAAATTCTTATACACAGATGGGTCAAAAACCGTAGACAAACCCGCCAGCTACTCTGTCGTAAACACTAACGGTTACGTACTGAGGGTACAAAACCTAACAGATATTGCTTCAACTTTCACCGCTGAAGCCGTAGCCATACAGCATGCTATACTTATAGCAATAGAAGAAAACACCAAAACTATCATATGCACCGATAGCCTGTCGGTTTTGAAATCAGTCCTTAACCCAACAATCTCGTCAAAAACAATTCAGATGATCAGAGATAACCTTATTGATCACAACGAAACACTTAGACTTCTCTGGATACCAGGACATGTAAATATTTCAGGCAATGAAGCAGCAGACACCGCGGCTAAATCAGCTAGCAACTTGCCTGTAACGGCAGATAGCACCATTGAAAAAAATGATATGCGACGGTTCATTCTACACCGTCTACGACAAGAAGATAAAGAAAAATGGAATAGCTACAACCACTAACACTATAAATCAATTAACCAAGAACTGGTATCTCCAACCTATCCACCAAACATGTGGAAAAAACAAATTGAAATCTATTCTCGCATTCGCCTTGGGCATACAAGATGTACGCATGAGTATCTGCTCTCAGGAGAGCCTGCACCAACATGCGCACTCTGCCAAAATATATTAACCTTGAAACATATTTTCTCCGACTGTACCATACTACAAGCAACAAGAAACATCTATCTAAAGAAAAATTGGATAACCATTCTAAAAAATCCCACAAACGACAACCTAAACGCAATATACAATTTCATCAAAGCTATTAAAGGAACAATCTAGCAAACCAACTCAAAAAACTCCTGTTAATTACATATATTTAAGTTATAATATAGAGCCGATAGCCCTGGCAGCTAGTGCTCACTAGTCTATTTAACTAGTTAATTTATTTAATTATGTTAATAAATCATAATAATAATAATAATATTTTGCAGTAGTTACATATTTCAAAATGCTTGTTTAACTGGCTGCACATATTTTCTCTATTAAATAGACTTTATAAATGAATATTATTATATAGGCTGATTTTCTATAGTAACATCTAAAAGGAAGGTTGGTTTGGAACGCAAATGGACAATTCAAGGCAATTCAATTTATTCACGTTGAGCAAACGAACAAACTTTTCTGCCATTATCTGGCCATTTGTGACAGCCATTCTCCTTGTCAGCCTTATTGACAGATAGGTATGGTATGGAGGAATGGAAGGATTTTTCACTTGTAGGAATTCACAATGTTCATGACGTATGCATTTCAAGAACGGGCGCCGCATCGCCCACATTAACTAGTAGAAATTAAAAAAGTATTTCAAGCCTTTAATCGAAAGCCGTTTATTACCTTTTGCAATTTGGCAGAAGTATGGGTCTTGGCTTTTTACATATATAGACCTGAGCGAAAACGATTGACAACCATCATCATTATTAATTGGCGCTTAACCGCCTCAGCATTTTGGGCGTTTCGTAACAAGTCGAGCCAGCTATCCCTGTTTCGCGATAACAGACGCCAATTGAGAGCAATAAGAGAGGGCGAGTCTTCGTCCACCTGTCTCTCACAACTCAGTGGGGTCCCTCCCTTCCGCGACTTCCAAATTGCGGTGTCCACTGAAATATTCAGAGAAGCTTTTATTCACTGCAATTTCCTTATATCGGCGACCGCCGTGGTGTGGTGGTAGCGTGCTCCGCCTAACACACCAAAGATCGTAGGTTCCCGCCCCGGCAGTGATTTGGCAAGCACTCCGAGTGTATTTCTGCCATGAAAAGCTTCTCAGTGAAAACTTATCTGCCTTGCAGATGCCGTTCGGAGTCTGCATAAAACATGTAGGTCTCGTCCCGCCAATTTGTAGAAAAAATTAAAAGGAGCACGACTCAAGGAAGAGAAGCTCGGCTTGACTTGACAGGCCGGCCGGCCGTTGTGATCAAATTTTGTAATTAAAATTTAAGTAACTTCCCGATAAGCTTTTAGCTTTAAACTTGGAATATAGTTCACAACCTGATGACACTGCAATAATAAGAAAAAAACTCCGATGGCTGGCGCATGGATCGATATTCAAAAAATCGTATTTGTGGTCCGATTTGGCTCATATTTGGAAAAGATATATGACATAAAGAAATAGAAACAGCTTTAGTAAAAAAAAATTCGCGCTAGCTGCCGCAAGAATTGAGATATTTAATAAAATAATTAAAAAATAAACATTTTTAAGTAAAACGGTTTTATTGAAAGCAATACCTACATTAAGTAATAGTAATACTGTGACGAATATTAGCAACACTAAGGGATGCTATCATCTCTAAGCCGATACTAAGCAGTCACTTGTATGTACATAGACAAATTAATCATTATGTCTACACATATGTACATACAAGCAGCGGAGATATACTCACAAAAGTATGCAATCATCGGTGGAAGTATTACTCACGCGCATATGGCTATGCGAGAGGCTATAAACGTGCATCTGTAGTTTATAGCTGGTAAGCTTATAGCTGGTAACCAAGTAGAAAATTCTAGCAGAAGAAACGTCTAGACAATTGGGCACAGGGTATAAAAGCAGCGAAAGCTGAGTAAGCAGCAGTTTGATTTAAGCACGCTATTGGTTGCGAAGTATAAGTGTTATTGTGAAGTATTTTCAAAGTAGTCTAAAAAAGACCATTTTGCATTATTGAATATTGGAGTTATTTATTCAACAGTTTAGCGATACGAACGTTAGTAGAAGCTTGCAAATAAGCGGAATTTCCCTAAATTCGTTATAATACTGTGGTGAATATTAGTGACACCAAGTGATGGCAGCACCGTGTTGTGATGGTAGCGTGCTCCGCCTATCACACCGTATGCCCTGGGTTCGCACCCCGGGCAAAGCAACATCAAAATTTTAGAAATATTAGAAATAAGGTTTTTCAATTAGAAGAAAATTTTTCTAAGCGGGGTCGCCCCTCGGCAGTGTTTGGCAAGCGCTCCGGGTGTATTTCTGTCATGAAAAGCTCTCAGTGAAAACTCATCTGCCTTGCAGATGCCCGTCCGGCCAATTTGTAGGGAAAATCAAGAGGAGCACGACGCAAATTGGAAGAGAAGCTCGGCCTTAGATCTCTTCGGAGGTTATCGCGCCTTACATTTATTTTTTTAAGTGATACTCACATCACTAATCTGATACTAAGTAAATAAAGCCACAACAACAATAAAGCAAGCAGTCACTTGTATCTACATAAACGAATGAATCATTATGTCTACACATATGTACGTACACGCAGCGGAGAAACGCACAAACACTTGCATATACCTTATCTGAGATACTCCCAAAAGTAGGCAATCATCGGTGGCGGTATCACTCACATATACATGGGCTATGCGAGAAGCTATAATAATCGTGCATCTGTAGTATAGCTGAGAAATTTATAGCTGATAAACGAGTAGTAAATTCTAGAAATTGAAACACCTAGAAATATGCCAACGAGGAAGCCAAAAAGTATAAAAGCAGCAGACGCTGAGTCACGACGAATCAGTTTGATTGAAGCACGCTATCTGTTGAGAAGTAGAAGTGTTATTGTGAAGTACTTTAATAAATGCCATTTTGCATTATTGAATAGTGGAGTTATTTATTCAACAGTTTAGTGATTCGAACGTTAGTAGAAGGTTGCAAATAAGCGGAATTTGCCAAAATTCGTTACAATACTAAAAGATAGAAAATAATTAGGTAGGTCTTAGGTACTAGTCATCAATCTAGGGCGTTGATCAGAAAAATAAATAAAAGCGTCAGTCGCGTGAAATTGCTAAAAACGTGAGGCGTATACTTATGAAAATATCATTTATAAAGATGTAGGCGGTTGACTATCAATAGAAATTTGAAGCGGCCCACGCTTTTATTTATTTTTCTGATCAACGTCCTATATTGATGAGGAGTGTGATGACTAGTACCTAGGACACATAATTATTTTCTATCTTTTAGTATTATTATTACTGAATGTAAGTATTGTTTTCAATAAAACCGTTTAACTTGAAATTTTTATGCTCACAGTATATTAATTTTGTTCGCATAACGGTACCCCGTAACGGCATAAACTAATCGAGATAGACATAGACTATATATCAAAATGATCTGGGCGAAAAAAGAAATGCATTTAGCCACGTCTGTCCGTAAACACCATAACTTGAGTAAATTTTGAGGTATCTTAATGAAATTTGGTATGTAAGTTCCTGGGCACTCATCTCAGATCGCTATTTAAAATGAACGAAATCGGACTATAACCACACCCACTTTTTCGATATCGAAAATTTCGAAAAACCGAAAAAATGCGATAATTCATTACCAAAGACGGATAAAGCGATGAAACTTGGTAGGTGGGTTGATTTTATGACGCAGAATAGAAAATTAGTAAAATCTTGGACAATGGGCGTGGCACCGCCCACTTTTAAAAGATGGTAATTTAAAAGTTTGGAAGCTGTAATTTGGCAGAAGACATCATGACGAAATTTGCCAGGAACGTTATTCCCATTACAATGTGTTCTAAATAAAAATTAGCAAAATCGGATTACGAACACGCCCACTTAAAAAAATTTCAAAAGTCAAATTTTAACAAAAAATTGAATATCGTTACAGTATATAAGTAAATTATGTCAACATTCAACTCCACTAATGATATGGTGCAAAAAATACAAAAATAAAAGAAAATTTCAAAATGGGCGTGGCACCGCCCTTTTTCATTTAATTTGTCTAGAATACTTTTAATGCCATAAGTCGAACAAAAATTTGCAAATTGGTAGGGGCATAGATCCTATGACGATAACTGTTTTCTGTGAAAATGGCCGAAATCGGTTGAATCCACGCCCTGTTTTTATACACATTCGACCGTCCGTCCTTCCGCTAGGCCGTTAACACGACAACTTTAGCAAAAATCGATATATCTTTACTAAACTTAGTTCACGTACTTATCTGAACTCACTTTATCTTGGTATTAATTTATTTATTTATCTTCATATCTAGCTAAAGCTCATACAGCTCATTATTAAACCTCCTTCGATTTAAGGTGCTAGCCCGACCATCTCGGGAACGATTTATATGGCCACATTAAACCTTCAGGCCATCCCTCCCTCCCCACTAGATATACGCCGCCGATAAACGCCGCCGCCGCCGCCGATTTTGGTCGTTTTTCGCACGCCGCCGCCGAATGCCAAAAATATCGGCGCGGCGGCGCGGCGTCCGGCGCGTTACTATATTTTCTACTCGTTTAAGGCTGTTTAGGCCATTTATTGTTTATGTCGAAAATTGGTCGGATACGGTCGAAAAAGGTATCAACGGATGCGCATCGCTGCCAGTTATAAGAAATTAATTGCGAAATTTAACTCTTTGTAACTATTCAAAAGTTATTTAAAATAACAGGCGCTTTCGATGTCAGCTTAACACGGACTTTGCATCACTCAATTCAGCAAGTTATTAAAACAAAACACTAAAAGAAAAGTTATATAATAAATTTATATGCTCACTTTGCATTTTTGAAAAAATTAATAATGAACAATTAATTCAAATAAAATGACCCAAGGCGAACATGTTTTTAAATTGTCCTCAAGAATAAGCGAAATCAGTGATGCAAAATCCTTTTGTAGGTTCTAGTGGCATAAACACTCCTTTGAAATTATTCGTACCTCATACTTAAGATGAGGATATATGTACTTATGAGAACGTTTTGAAAAATCACTAAGTCTTGCATTCAAACATCTGTTGTTTATTTGCGAAACTATACAATAGCGTCTGAAATGTTAATTTTGATTTTCACACTTCATCCTTTAACACCCAAGCCTCCCGGTTTAATATTTCCTAAAGTTGGCCGCCCTATCCAAAACTAGTCCCTTGGAGTGAATCACATTGATTATAGCCTATCAACCAAGTTTAAATATCACCTACACGTTACGGCTCCTTTTACAAATGTGAATACGTAGGCACATATATCTACCAGGTGAGGCTTTGTCCTTCGCAAGAACACTCAAAGTGGTGAACCAAAAGCTTTCCCAAGACAGTGGAACTAATGACCGTGTGTGATACTACCCTAACGTAGTGGACAGTCGAACTTGTCTGAAAACTGAAGCTACGCGGTCATCCATAATGAGCTCCTATATCGTAAGGCCGGAAAACAGTAGGTAACAACTTTCAACTTAAAATCCGTCGACTTTCATTCTAAATTTGATTTAACGAAGACTATTGAAATCAATGTTGTGAACACAAACGTCTGCAATCTTTGGTCTACATTTTAAAAATTTTATCCAGGGTCCTTGTAAAATTTTAATTATGTAGATGCGCCGAGGATTATACGATTTTCACCCATGACGCAATGACATCCACTTGGACTGCTTATGATTTCGAGGGCGGCATCCTTGGCCGAATAGTCACTCCCTAATGTTTCAAGGTGTTTCTCTTGTGTAGCTCGGCAGCATAGCGCGACAAAAGCATCCGTTGGAAAGTCTTCGGAGCTACACGTAGAGCTTCTAGGAAAGTGACGTCGACGAAGGTATGAGTTCGAAGTCGCAGTCCTATAGCTTCTGTACTGGCATATGGTGTGAGGCTCAGGAGGCGTGGTAGCGACTGGTGGTAGGGATTCCTACTGTTCGCACATCGGGAATTGTAGCTCTTAAAAACAGCCGAAAAAACTGGAGGCGCCCTGTGCCACGAGAGTCATGAGTATTAATAGACCATTAATAGCAACCCTAAGTCGGCTTTATGATTTAAAGAAATTGTGTTCGCGACGATTATTAGGAGTTAACCCTAGGTGAAACTACGCTTTGCACGAGATATACAGCAAAAGTGTGACTATTTTATGTATCTCTATTACTTTTCAGCAGACGTAGCAGTACCAATTCCAAAGACCGGGGTTAGGTTCGAAGCCTCTCTGGAGCAAGCGAACGAGGGACAATCCCTTTGCAAGGAGCTACTCCTGAAAATTTTTGAACGGTCTGCGAGATTTTGATGCAAAAACCCCGGATCTTTCCGAAATGTCCAACACGTTGATTTCCTTAAATACATATAAACAAAACCTTTCCTAAATATTATTTTTTTAAATAGAAAAATCAAGCTTTTAAAGTAAGAACACCGGCGTACGCCGGCGCGCCGCCTACGGTATATAATAGAGCCTACGCCGCCACCGCCGATAAAGTGATCGGCGTAAACCTCTACTCCCCACCCCCAAGTTCCATGAGCAGCTAATTTGGGCAACGATTATCCTCAAAAAACCGCTTTGAGTACTTTTCTTAGTTTGTAACTGTACTAGCAGTTTTTTTATCTCAAAAGAGATTTGGGCACCAATATGTGTATTATTATTTGGGGTTTTAATCAGCACAAAGTAATTGTTACAGTAATGTTTACATTCCTACAAATAACACTGGATCACAAATTCCATCTTTTTTTCTGCACCAGAGACGCCATTATGAAATTCCTATGTAAAATCACCCCCTGATTCCGAAAATCAAGGTTATTTTTAATTCTATGGTAACGTTTTTGAGTACGAATTACCGTTTTTCAAAAAAAAAAAAAATAAAATATTGGGTCCACTTAACCATATATATCTCGAGAACGAATTGAGTAATTCCAAAGCGGTTTGAAGCTTTTAAAATTTGCTATAAACTGTGCATACAACATTTTATGCTAGGCCCTGCAGATTCAAAGATAACGAACAATCATTACGGATTTTTTCAATTTTTTTTGTAAGAATATAATGTAATTTGCGAGGAAGCATCTCGGAAACTTTTTATTTTTTTGCAGATTTTTTTTATCTCTAAAAATTTTTTTTCTTACAAAAAAATAAGCTTTCATTCAACAAAATCGATGGACTAATACAAAAGATATAAGCATTCAAGTAAATATATCCGTTTAATACTTAAGTACCCTACTGGTACATATGTGTTAGTATTCGTATAACAGTTAGTTAGCGAATACTAACAGATATGTTCCAGAGGGGTACTAAAGTATTGAATGGATATATTTACTTGAATGCTTATAGCTTTTGTATTAGTCCATCGATTTTGTTGAGTTGAAGCTTATTTTTTTTGTAATGAAACAGAGCTTAGCAAAGCAAAAAAATCTGCAAAAATTAACTGATATACGAATACTAACACATATGTACCAGTAGGGTACTTAAGTATTAAATGGATATATTTATTTATTTATTTTTATTCCTTCCTCGCAAAGTGCAAATTTTTTTATATTTTTAGAAAAAAAAATTGAAAAAATCCGTAATGATTGTTCGTTATCTTTGAATCTGCAGGGCCTACCAAAAAAAAGTGTTGTATGCACAGTTCATAGCAAATTTTGTAAAGCTTCAAACCGTTTTGGAATTGCTCAATTCATTCTGGAGATATACATATATGATTAAGTGGACCCAATTTTTTTTTTTTTTTGAAAAAACGGTTATTCATGAATATCTCAAAAACGTTACCACAGAAGTAAAAATAACCTTGGTTTTCGGAATCAGGGGGTGATTTTACATAGGAATTTCATAATGGCGTCTCTGTAAACCAGTGTAATTATTTCTTATGTAAAAAAAATTAAAAGATTTCTTTTTTGCACATTGACTCTGGTCATGATTGTCATCAATTATTTAATATTTAACATTAACTGGAATAACTTTGAACTTGTATTTACATACATATGCAAATGCTTTACAAGTTCAAAAAAATTTGGCTCTCAATAATGATTACGTTTGTGGGATGCAATAGCCACTTTCGCATTTGTTTACAGTGGCAAAGGAAATAATTTGCAATGTCGACTTCATAACAAGCATGTCAATGTGCTCGTGTGATCTTGTGTTAGTAAAATTTTTGAAATTATCAATTTTTTACTTAAATTATATGCGGACCATGTACATACATACATATTATTATTACGTGTGTAACTATACGAAATTCAGCTTTTTTTCGTTTCCTAGTTTAATTTTCTTTCTATATCTTAAATAGTTATGTATGTATGTATATATTTACACATGCACATTTGGTAAATTTGTAAATAGATATGTGATTACCCTTTACCATGTAGACTTTTTGCTTGCAATTGCACTAACCTGCATTACTTGTTTTGCTACATCTGCGCCTGCGTCTTTTAAATAATCACATCATAGTTTTGTTTTGTACACACAAACATAAATAAAGCAATATTTAAACAAAACACGCGACTATCGATTGCAGTTTTTCGCATTGTTAATAGTTATGTTGTAATTTTGCTAGTGTAACATTAACATCATTACGATTACTGGTTGCTGAGTTGATCGTTATTGTTGGTCGGTCTTTACGCAGGGATAAATTTTACCAAAGATAAGCATTGCAACTTTTAATGAATTTAACTTGTTTGCACACTTTTTGTATACGAAAATTTACATTAAATTTCCATTCAATATTAGATTGATAAAATTTCGTATGAAGTTGAGTATAATGCACCCCATTGCAGTTTGAAGCTGCATCCTTACGGCACCACCTACAATAAGTTGGTACACCTTGCACAGCTCTTAAATAAATAAATGTAAGGCGCGATAACCTCCGAAGAGATTTTAGGCCGAGCTTCTCATCCAATTTATGTCGTGATCCTTTTAAATTTGTCCTACAAATTGGCGGGACTGGACCTACATGTTTTATGCCGACTCCGAACGGCATCTGCAAGGCAGATGAATTCTCGATGGGATGCTTTTCATGGCAGAAATACACTCGGAGTGCTCGCCAAATGACTGCCGAGGGGCGACCCCGTCTATAAAAAATTTCTTCTAATCGAAAAAAACTTGTTTCTAAAATTTTGATGATGCTTTGCTTGGGGCGTAAACCCAGGGTCTATGGTGTGGCAGCTACCACCACACCACGGTGGTCACACAGATCCTACGAACCTTTATTTGATATCGTTTCCACTTCTATATTTTTTACACAGTTGTGCAAGTGGCTTTACAATTTTATATGCCAATGGTATAACGGAGTTAAGATAGATAAATACTTCCATTTCCCCTTCGGCGAGTGTTTATCTCTACAACAACAAAAAAACTACCATATATGTTATTGTTGTTGTTGTTGTTATAGGTGCGACCACTCACAAATTGTCATCAATATCCCCTAAAATAAAATTTTGGAAAAGTGAGCGATGCCACGTCTTAAGGCAATATAAAATTCATTGTGTCGAGAAGCCGAGTCTGTTTGCCTCAAAATCAGAGCTTACGATTTCTCGAACTTGTTCGAGAAGAGATTTCTCGCGAGTCCCGCCTTCTCGCGAGATTCTCGAATCTCGAATTACTCGTAATACTCGCGAGCTTCTCAACTGTCAATCCTCGCGAGATTCTCGAATCTCGAAATACTCGCAAGGCTCGCGAGCTTCTCGACATTCAATTTAATCGATTCATTGGCTGTTTTATATAGAGCTTAGGATTTTTTCTGGAGCGCAAGCGAAAATTTCCACAAAACCACAACTAAAAAACACCGAAATGTATAGAATACTGCCAATGCAGCAACTGAATTGAAAGTCGAGAAGCTCGCGAGTATTACGAGTAATTCGAGATTCGAGAATCTCGCGAGAATTGAAAGTCGAGAAGCTCGCGAGTATAACGAGTATTTCGAGATTCGAGAATATTGCGAGAAGCCGTGTTCTCGATGTCTCGTTAAAAAATCAAATATTGTGAACAAAATTATATGTATAATAAATATGTTTTGAGTTAAATGTCATTGGAAAGCAATATAATAAAAAAAAAATTCACAAGAAAAAAATAAAACAAGTGTATAAATGCTGGCCATAGAGCAATTAAATTTATGTCGAGAAGCTCGCGAAATTTACGAGTACTTCGGGACACGAGAATCTCGCGAGAAGTCGAGTTCTCGATTTCTCGGGTCTCGAAAATCTCGCTTGTGTTCGAGAAGAAATCGTAACCTCTACTCAAAATATTGATAATTATATCTACTCTATATAATAATCTGTGTAGAGTTTCTGAAAAGTGGTTGGTGCCACGCCCATATGTATGGGTATGTATGTGTGTCTTTTATTATGCGGTATCTACTATTTGACATAAATCTTCTATATATGAGGTAATTTAGCTAGGAGATGTAGAGGGCAAGGAAGTGGCGGCTGGAGTGAGTGTCAATGAAAAAAAATTAATTCGTAATGCCTCCGGTTTTTTGAAGGTGGTATACAATATTTGGTATATCGATTCAATATATGAGGTAGTAATTTAGGTGGGAGAGGTAGAGGGAGTCGAAGAGGAATTGAGAGTGGGAATGGACTTGGGAGTGAGTGGGAGAGTAAGAATGAGAAAGGAGTGAAGATAAAGGGTAAAACAGTAAATAAAAAAGTACTAGAGCTGTAGTCTATTCTGAAGCATAGAGAGCGAAAGAGGAAAGGGAGGTCCATTTTTGAAATATAGAGGTCAGGAGAGCGTCTGCCGGGTACGCTTTTAAATAAACAAAATCCTAATGCTGAAGATGTTAAAATTCGCAGGGCCATTTTTCTGCTGTTGAAAAATTTTGCTTTGAAATACGGTTGCTGAAACCAATACTATTTGTTCCGAAAAGTTTTAATCCATTCGACAACATTACATTGCCAGCATTATGTTCAAATCTGTGTAAAGCTCATACTCTTTAGTATTGAACGCTATTGGCATCACAGACAGGACTATAAAACTTCCGCAGAAGTTTTCTTTCGAATACCCAAGAATCATCGCATCTATAAGCTATCCGCTAATGATTCCGAGCCACACATCAGGACAGGTATAATACGAGATTTATAGAGCGTAATCTTTGTTCTTCGTGGGAGGGTTTCTCGTTTCAATTGCCCACTCAGTCTATTCCCTTTTTGATTTATAACATGTTATTGTTTACGTTTCCGTTTCGTTATCATGGTGCGGATGCCCCGGTTATTTCCTTGATGACAGCACGAGCTTCGTCTTGTCTTCGTTCACCGCAAGATCTACTTTTTCCCCGTAAGACATTTTTCAATGGCAATATTGAGCAATGTAAACTCCTTTTAAGATCTGTGCCCAATGTAGTGCTACACAAGAGGGTATAAAGATCAATGCAACCAAATCATGTTGCAAGTTATCACTTTCCCGCGGGCAGCAAAAAGCAAATGAAAAACCATGCATGCTGAGGAGTGCGCTATTTACTTAATTTCCCAGTTTGTTCGCATGTATGTATGTATGTGAGTAGACGGGTTTTCGTCAAAATTTAGTTGCGACTTCCGAGCTTCCGTTTTTGGTGGCTTGTTGTAAGCATGTTAGATATACAATAGGGTGTATAAAAAAATCCATTTGTCGTAGCCCCCCTAATTTTTCGTCATGTTCTAGGCATTTGTTGATCGATCAGACTGTTTTTATACTCAGCTGAGCAGAGCTCACACATTATATTAATTTTGTTCGCATAACGGTACTCTGTAACGGCATAAACTAATCGAGATAGATATAGACTTCTATATATCAAAATGATCTGGGCGAAAAAAGAAGTTCATTTAGCCATATCCGTCCGTCCGTCTGTCTGTCCGTAAACACGATAACTTGAGTAAATTTTGATGTATCTTAATGAAATTTGGTATGTAAGTTCCTGGGCACTTATCTCAGATCGCTATTCAAAATGAACGAAATCAGACTATAACCACGCCCACTTTTTCGATATCGAAAATTTCGAAAAACCGAAAAAGTGCGGTAATTCATTACCTTGACCTTATGACGCAGAATAGAAAATTAGCAGCTGAGTATGTAATGTTCGGTTACATCCGAACTTAGCCTTCCTTACTTGTTGTTGTAACGGTTTTAACATTCCCTTTTAAACTTGTTATACTCAGTTGAGCAGAGCTCACAGAGTATATTTAGTTTGATTGGATAACGGTTAGTTGTACATATATAAAGGAATCGAGATAGATTTAGGCTTCCATATATCAAAATAATCAGGATCGAAAAAAAATTTGATTGAGCCATGTCCGTCCGTCCGTCCGTCCGTCCGTTAACACGATAACTTGAGTAAATTTTGAGGTATCTTGATGAAATTTGGTATGTAGGTTCCTGAGCACCCATCTCAGATCGCTATTTAAAATGAACGATATCGGACTATAACCACGCCCACTTTTTCGATATCGAAAATTTCGAAAAATTGCGATAATTCATTACAAAAGAGAGATAAAGCGATGAAACTTGGTAGATGAGTTGAACTTATGACGCAGAATAGAAAATTAGTAAAATTTTGGACAATGGGCGTGGCACCGCCCACTTTTAAAAGAAGGTAATTTAAAACTTTTGCAAGCTGTAATTTGGCAGTTGTTGAAGATATCATGATGAAATTTGGCAGGAACGTTACTCCTATTACTATATGTACGCTTAATAAAAATTAGTATAATCGGAGAAGGACCACACCCACTTTAAAAAAAAAAATTTTTAAAGTAAAATTTTAACAAAAAATTTAATATCTTTACAGTATATAAGTAAATTATGTCAACATTCAACTCCAGTAATGATATAGTGCAACAAAATACAAAAATAAAAGAAAATTTCAAAATGGGAGTGGCTCCGCCCTTTTTCATTTAATTTGTCTAGGATACTTTTAACGCCATAAGTAGAACAAAAATTAACCAATCCTTTTGAAATTTGGTAGGGGCATAGATTTTATGACGTTAACTCTTTTCTGTGAAAATGGGCGAAATCGGTTGATGCCACGCCCAGTTTTTATACACAGTCGTCCGTCTGTCCTTCCGCATGGCCGTTAACACGATAACTTGAGCAAAAATCGACATATCTTTAATGAACTTAGTTCACGTGCTTACTTGAACTCACGTTATCATGGTATGAAAAATGAAAGAAATCCGATTATGACCACGCCCACTTTTTCGATATCGAAAATTACGAAAAATGAAAAAAAATGCCATAATTCTATACCAAATACGAAAAAAGGGATGAAACATGGTAAGGTAATTGGATTGTTTTATTGAAGCGAAATATAACTTTAGAAAAACTTTATAAAATGGTTGTGACACCTACCATATTAAGTAGAAGAAAATGAAAAAGTTCTGCAGGGCGAAATAAAAAACCCTTAAAATCTTGGCAGGTATTACATATATAAATAAATTAGCGGTATCCAACAGATGATGTTCTGGGTCACCCTGGTCCACATTTTGGTCGATATCTGGAAAACGCCTTCACATATACAACTACCACCACTCCCTTTTAAAACTCTCATTAATACCTTTAATTTGATACCCATATCGTGCAAACTCATTCTAGAGTCACCCCTGGTCCACCTTTATGGCGATATCTCGAAAAGGCGTCCACCTATATAACTAAGGCCCACTCCCTTTTAAAATACTCATTAACTCCTTTCGTTTGATACCCATATCGTACAAACATATTCTAAAGTCACCCCTGGTCCACCTTTATGGCGATATCTCGAAAAGGCGAACACCTATAGGACAAAGGCCCACTCCCTTTTAAAAATACTCATTAACACCTTTCATTTGATACCCATATCGCACTAACAAAGTCTAGAGTCACCCCTGGTCCACCTTTATTGCGATACCTCGAAAAGGCGTCCACCTATAGAACTAAGGCCCACTCCCTTTTAAAATACTCATTAACTCCTTTCGTTTGATACCCATATTGAACAAACGAATTCTAGAGTCACCCCTGGCCCACCTTTATGGCGATATCTCGAAACGGCGTCCACCTATGGAACTAATGATTACTCCCTTTTAAAATACTCATTAACACCTTTCTTTTGATACCCATATTGTACAAACAAATTCTAGAGTCACCCCTGGTCCACCTTTATGGCGATATTTCGAAAATGCGACCACCTATACAACAACCACCACTCCCTTTTAAAACCCTCATTAATACCTTTAATTTGATACCCATATCGTAAAAATACATTCTAGAGTCACCCCTGGTCCACCTTTATGGCGATATTTCGAAACGGCGTCCACCTATAGAACTAAGGCCCACTCCCTTTTAAAATACTCATTAACACCTTTCGTTTGATGCCCATATTGTACAAACAAATTCTAGGGTCACCCCTGGTCCACCTTTATGGCGATATCTCGAAACGGCGTCCACCTATGGGACTAAGGATTACTCCCTTTTAAAATGTTTATTAACACCTTTCTTTTGATACCCATATTGAACAAACAAATTCTAGGGTCACCCCTGGTCCACCTTTATGGCGATATCTCGAAACGGCGTCCACCTATGGGACTAAGGATTACTCCCTTTTGAAATACTCATTAACACCTTTCTTTTGATACCCATATTGAACAAACAAATTCTAGGGTCACCCCTGGTCCACCTTTATGGCGATATCTCGAAACGGCGTCCACCTATGGGACTAAGGATTACTCCCTTTTAAAATGTTTATTAACACCTTTCTTTTGATACCCATATTGAACAAACAAATTCTAGGGTCACCCCTGGTCCACCTTTATGGCGATATCTCGAAACGGCGTCCACCTATGGAACTAAGGATTACTCTCTTTTAAAATACTCATTAACACCTTTCTTTTGATACCCATATTGTACAAACAAATTCTAGGGTCACCCCTGGTCCACCTTTATGGCGATATCTCGAAAATGCGACCACCTATACAACAACAACCACTCCCTTTCAAAACCCTCATTAATACCTTTAATTTGATACCCATATCGTACAAACGCATTCTAGAGTCAACCCTGATCCACCTTTATGGCTATATCCCTAAATGGCGTTCACCTATAGAACTATGGCCCACTCCCTTATAAAATACTCTTTAATGCCTTTCATTTGATACACATTTCAGGGTTTCCCTCGGTTCATTTTCCTACATGGTTATTTTCCCTTATGTTGTCACCATAGCTCTCAACTGAGTATGTAATGTTCGGTTACACCCGAACTTAACCTTCCTTACTTGTTTTATATCTAAGTTGCCGTGGTCTTTAACCGATCCCGTCCATTTTTACTAGAAATATTTTCTGCTATAAGGAAAATATGTGTACACAATTTCATTACGATATGTTAATTTTTCTCCGAAACATAGAAAATTGCTTAGCCATAAAAGGGTCGGTGGCACACCCATTTTCAAAAATTTTAGTGTTTTCTAATTTAATGTTATAATTCAATTTAGAAAGTAAAATTCTATTGATAAAAAGCTCTTTTTCGGTTAGATATAGCTCATTATTTTCGTCCACAACCCTTTTAAAAATCTTTTATATAAAAGTGGGCGTGGCCTTAACCGATTTCGTTAATTTTTCTTCAAAGCATTCCTTATAGTAAAGACAACCTCTCTGCCGAATTTTGTTACGATAGCTTTAAAGATTTTTGATTTATGATTAATAATATTAGTAAAATTGATTTTATCACAAGTGGGCGGTGCCACGCCCATTTAAAAAATTTTTTTCAAATTTTTATCAAGAGTCGAAATGTCAGTCCACATGTCAAATTTCAACATTCTAGGTGTATTATTTAGTAAATAATCAGGTTTTTGTGTTTTCCAAAATGTTATATATATAAAAAGTGGGCGTGGTTATCATCCGATTTTGCTCATTTTCAATACCAATCTATTCTGGGTCCAGATAAGCCCGTGTACCAAATTTGGCGAAGATATTTACTCAAGTTATCGTGTTAACGGACAGACGGACGGACGGACATGGCTCAATCAAATTTTTTTTCGATACTGATGATTTTGATATATGGAAGTCTATATCTATCTCGATTCCTTTATACCTGTACAACCAACCGTTATCCAATCAAAGTTAATATACTCTGTGTGCAAAGCACGCTGAGTATAATAAAATGGAAAAAATTACTAACAAACTGCACAAATAATAAGTCACGTAATCAAAACGTATACAAAATAAAAAATTAAAATATCCAAAAAGTTAACAAATTCACCAACTCAAATAATAATGGGTTATAGAAATGGCGAAAAATCAATTGGTAGGCTATGGTATCGCAAAATTTACCAATTGCACTGACTTCCATAAGATCAGCTGTTTTATATGGATATGGATATCGAAAGTTCGCCACGGCCTTAAGCTAACACCCGATTGTAAAGCGCTCGTAAAGTATTATACGAAATTCTTGTTTAGAAGAGACGCATTTGATTACTAAAACTCATTTTGTTTACGCAAGAAAAAGCTAAGCATAAGGAAAGGCAAGATGAAAAAGAGGATTGAGTTGCATAATAAAATGCAGACAAGCCAATTCCTTCTAGTTTTTAACTAACCGTTCTGAATTTTTGCAAGACTAAAAAGACTATGCGGTGCTGTTGTTCTCTGAAACAAGTTCTGCCAGACTCTCGTACTAAACCAGTTACAACGTTGTGCCATCTTCAGTGTCTTTTTCGTTCTGATCAGTTGTTGTCGTTTGTCTTTGATGTATATATAGTTCGCGAGAGGAACGAGTTGGCAAACGGCAGTGAGCCGGGATCTCACGAAATCTCCGTTTTTAGAGATGGCTCTAGACGGAACAACAGAGTCGGCAGCGGAATATTTTCAGAAAAGCTCAAGCTAAGCGAGAGCTTACGCTTACCCGACCACTGCAATATTTTTCAGGCTGAATTTATAGCTATCTGGGAAGCAGCCCTCTATCTTGCTAACCTACAGGTGACCAATTCTATTTCAATTTTCTCGGACAGCTAAGCTGCCATAAAATCCCTGCAATACAGTAACACCTCGTCACTAGTGGCGTTGAAGTGCAGAGAAACCCTCAACAAACTAGCTGATAAATGCAACCCGTGCATTATATGGGTTCCTGGCCACTGTGACATCTCAGGAAACTGCGCTGCGGCCTTCCTCTAAACAGCTGCAAGCACTGCTTGCGATCTCTATTCACGGATCAAGCTAACGCCAGATGGGCTATGGAACCTACATGTAGAATATCCAAGCAAATCTGGCCTCAGCTGGATGAAAAGAGATCGCAATCGATGATACTGTTAAACCGTATCTCTATAAGCCCGACAGTGGGCCTTAATACAGGTCACTGTCTCATGTCCCTCATGGTGCCTATATGTGCCTACAGACAAATGACTTCTGTCGCAGCTGTAGGGACGACGAGGAGATAGAAAGCGTAGAGCACTATCTGCGTCACTATCCCGCACTGTCAAAAACTAGGTACCGATGCCTCCACAGACACTCCTTTGGGGGTCTTGCGGAGCTTGAATCTGCAAAAAAAAAACGACATCTTGCGTTTCATCAGGCAAACGCGCTGGTTTAGCCTCACTGGGGTCTAAAAATTCTTCGGAAGTAGGGAAATAGGAAATAGGTTCCCCCTCGTGGTAGCACAACGGGCCACAACGACTGACGTGAGTCTCCGCTTGGACAGCGGAGGCAGCCACTTCAACCTAACCTAACCTATATAAAGTTCGCAGGTGCATAAGCATGTATTGTCAAATTGGATGTTTGTGTATGAATTTGTTCGTGCTTGTTATGTGTTAATCAGAAACGGGGGTAGTTTTCACTGATCCACTTGCGTGGTTAGTTGATTTTTTTTTTCAGTTTTCAGATACGGTCTAATATGTACGCTCATATGTACTACTAACAAATATATATGTTTTCATATATGTATAGATAACTATCCCACCTGGCTTTCTTTTCGGCAGCTACGCTTTTCCTATGATATAAATGGCTTTGCGCGCTTGCCAGAGATTTATTTAATATCCTATCGTTGTAGCTGTGTTTTAACGGGTACTCGAGTACTTAGCTTAATAAACTTAAAACGGATGAGAAAATCTAAGTTTTTTTCAAATAAATATATAAAAAACAAACGCCGTAAAGATGACTAGAAGTGGGTTTTATGTGAGTGTAATAAAAGAAAAAAAAGTTTGTAACCCGTCAGTGTTGACAGTGTTAAATGTGATATACATCCAATGCAGAGGTAGAACTTCTATTCAAATTCATATCAACCGATCCTATTAGAAAGGCCGTAATTTAAAAGTTTTGTTGACGTTTCTCAGACATTTTGTTAAAAAGATTGTATTCCAGCGATCTCATTAACAGTTAATATCATCATAATTTATTTATTTAAGCTAATCAGCATACAAATCTTATAGGCTATTTAGACATATATATATAAACAATAATACTACATTTCAAATACTTTATTTATAAAGAGTAGTTAAAGAACTTAAAAAGCGATCTTTCGAACCTGAAAAACTATCTCGATAAATCTAGCAATTCTGTTGAACTCAATTAAAGCTCAAGTAATTGGAGCATTTTTCACATAAAGAGCTTTAGAAATACCAACATGGAACTCGGAGCTACGCAGAGCTATAGCTGGAATGTTTATTAGAATCCTTTCAAGGAGCACGGGACAATCAACAACACCCCGAAACAAATCAAAAATGAATGACAGCGACAAAATTGTTCTCCTGCTCTGCAATGATTTTAAACTAATCAATAAGCATCGCGCTTCATAAGTCGGAATAGGCTCCGAGAAACGTAAGTTGCGTAATGCAAATTTTAAAAATACCTTTTGGATGCGTTTAATTCTTACAATATGGCAACTGTAGTATGGCGACCAAATGAAGCAGGCATACTCAAGCTTGGAACGCACAAATGCCGAAAATAACTGCTTAAGCGTATAAGGGTCGGCAAAATCGGAGCTATGACGCCTAACAAAGGCCAGCATGGCATACGATTTTGAAATGCAAAGGTTAATATGGCTTGCAAAAGTAAATTTCGAGTCGAAAATTACTCCTAAGTCTTTAATTTCACTTACCCGCGACAAGGGCGTATTAGATATATGATATGAGGTATCAATGATATTCATACGTTTCGAAAAAGTAATATGAAAACACTTACTTATGTTGAGTGTTAGCCGACTGTTTTTACACCAGTTACTTAATTTATCCAAATCTAATTGCATCAATTCGGAATCATGAAGGCTATTGATTATAGAATATATTTTAAGGTCATCCGCGTACAGCAGAAATCTTACTGTAGAAAAGCAAGAGCAAATGTCATTTATAAACAAGACAAAGAAAATTGGGCCCAGAATGCTTCCTTGTGGAACACCGGAGCAGGCGACGAACGGGAGAGACCTAACATTGTCAACCACCACCATACAGTGACGATTATATAAGTAGGATTCAAACCATCTCAGGAAGACAGAATGGAATCCCATCAGGGCTAGTTTTTTAGTTAGAATTGAATGTGCAATCCGATCAAATGCTTTAGAAAACAGAATTGTAACAGAAAAACTATAATGAAGATTTAAAATCTTTTCACCAAAAGTAATGCCGCTAAACAATACAAATTGACGGCTGAGTATCACCCTACTTCGATTCGAAAACGCCCTACCGGAGAAAATTTTTCAAAAACACTATTTCAGAATTCGCTTCATCGCCCTATATTATTGTGTTGCAGTGCTTCGACCTATCCAATAGGCGCGATCACTGACAAATTGTCGTCAATATACTCTTAACAGGAAAAACTTTGCTGTTTCAACAGTTCCACATTGCAATTGAAAAGATGGTTGTTGTCATGTGGAGACAAGTTACCAGCGAGACATACATTGGATATGTCGGGGTTGATTTGGAATAAGTAAGAGTTCATCCTATAACAGTATCCAGATGGAAGTTTAACTAGAATGACGCGCGTCTCCCTGGGAGGTTGCTTTCCTGACGTGTCTCTGAGGGCCTTTTTGTGCTCCATTCGTTCATATGGCTGTTTTCTTAAGTTCCGAATTTCTTCATAGGGTTTACGGAAAGACAAGGGAGATAGTCTGCAATTTTATAGCACAGCTTATAAATGGATGGGGCAGAACCTGTTGTGATTATCGTGCAATCATTGGCGTTGAACACAATGGTAACTCCTTCTGGTGGGGAAGAGAGCTTTGATATGTAAAAGTTAAACAAACTTGGAGATAGGACCCCACCGTGCGAGAACGTTTGTTTAATTCTTCTGGAACTGCACTGATGCTTGCCACACATATAATTTTCAGTCCACCTTTTGAGGAAGAGTAGACCCTCCCAAGCCTTGCAGTAACGTGCTATGATCGACTGTGTCAAAGGCTTTTGATACATCTAGCGGTTCGAGTACTGTTCTATGGTGAGGTTCTTGGTTCAGTCCGTCGTCTGGATTTGTTGACCGAGGAGTGTATTGCGTATTGTCGGCAGAAAGCGCTCGCACATTTCTTCGCATCCGATACCACTTTATCGAAGAGGATGATTATTTTGTCATTGTCATTCTGTTCTGTCAAAAACACTCTATTTCAGAATTTGCTCCAACGCCCTATGTTGTTGTGTTGCAGTGCTTCGACCCATCCAATAGGTGCGATCACTGACAAATTGTCATCAATATCCTCTAACAGGAGTTCCGGGAAACTTGCTGTTTCGACAGGGTTGAACCAATGAGATAAGAGTGTTAGAGGCGTTGGTTCCACATTGCAATTGAAAAGATGGTTGGTGTCATGTGGATACACGTTACCAGCGAGACATACATTGGATATGACGGGGTCGATTTTGAATAAGTAAGAGTTCATTCTATTACAGCATCCAGATCGAAGTTGAACTAGAGTGACGCGCGTCTCCCTGGGGAAGTTGCGTTCCTGATGCGTCTCTGAGGGCCTTTTTGTGCTCCTTTCGTTCATATGTCTGAGTTCTTAAAAGCCGAATTTCTTCATAGTGTTTACAGAAAGACTAGGGAGATAGTCCGAAGTTTTATAGTACAGCTCATAAATTGATGGGGCAGGACCTGTTGCAATTATCGGGCAATCAGAATCGGATGAACGCTTTCACTAAGATTTAATTTTTTTAATACCCCAGCTAATATCAAAAACGATTGAATTTGAGCTCACATAGGCCGTTTTTGAAACAAATTCTGAAATCGGGCTTTATTCAAAAGCTGTCTGAAATAGAGCATTTTCGAAACGACAGCCGAGATAATATTCCAGTTAGCAGTCGATATACCATTGCGAACACGAAACTAGCAGTGAATATTTATAGCAAATTTTATCAAATAATTACATCTTAAGCTTATTATACTATACTCAGCTGAGCAGAGCTCACAGGGTATATTAATTTTGTTCGCATAACGGTACCCCGTAACGGCATAAACTAATCGAGATAGATATAGACTTCTATCCGTCCGTCCGTAAACACGATAACTTGAGTAAATTTTGAGGTATCTTAAAGAAATTTGGTATGTAAGTTCCTGGGCACTCATCTCAGATCGCTATTTAAAATGAACGAAATAGGACTATAACCACGCCCACTTTTTCGATATCGAAAATTTCTAAAAACCGAAAAAGTGCGATAACTCATTACCAAAGACGGATAAAGCGACGAAACTTGGTAGGTGGGTTGACCTTATGACGCAGAATAGAAAACTAGTAAAATTTTGGACAATCGGCGTGGCACCGCCCACTTTTAAAACAAGGTAATTTAAAAGTTTTGCAAGCTGTAATTTGGCAGTTGAGTATGTAATGTTCGGTTACACCCGAATTTAGCCTTCCTTACTGGTTTTCGTTAATTTTTGAAAACTCTTTAACGAATTGTCTTACTAAAACTTTGCAACCATCCTCAATGTTTTCAAAAAAATCGAGAAGCGTTCACAAATTTGCATATTTTCAATTTTTCATTTAGAATTTTCAGAGTTTTTTGAGTTTGCAGATTTGTAAAAAATAAATTCCCCCAGCCTCCTCAGATACGCCTGAGGTGCGCCTTTGTTGGCAAAACTTTGTAGTTTCGACCTTTCTAGTAGGGGAGGTCGATATAAGTGTATGGTTTGTTCATAGTTCGGAGTAGAGCTTACGATTTCTTCTCGAACACAAGCGAGATTTTCGAGGCCCGAAAAATGGAGAAGTCGGGGTTTACTACTTGTGGTTTTGCAGACATTTTGGCTTGTGCTCCAGAAGAAATCGTAAGCTCTATATAAAACAGCCAATGAATCGACTAAGTTGAATGTCGAGAAGTTCGCGAGCCTTACGAGTAATTCGAAATTCGAGAATCTCTGGAGCCTTACGAGTAATTCGAGAATCTCTGGATCCTTACGAGTAATTCGAGATTCGAGAATATTGCGAGAAGGCGAGATACGCGAGAAATCTCTTCTCGAACATGTTCGAGAAATCGTAAGCTCTAGTTCGGAGTACACAATCAAAAGCATTTTAAGGTATTTCTTGTCTCGTTTTCAAAACGTTTAAGAGCGTATCATAAATGACACACTGTGCACTACGGGGTTTGATAATTTAATAATGTTTAAATAAGAGTGTCTTTGTTATTCATTTCCGTTCTGCAGTTCTCATGCTATTTGCTATTCCTGTTTACCACCATTGTTGTAGCTGTGCCTACAAAACTTTCCGAGAGACAGCAATCACCAACAGTAGCACGCAGTGCAGCAACGACAACAACAAATGCAAGAGTTACAGTTACACCAAATTATCCTATTGAGGATATGCAATTAATGCAACCACATTTCATTACACTTGAGGATTTTGAATCATTGTTGCGACGTGCCGGTGAACTCTTCCGACCAAATAATTCATACCTTGTAGATGATAACGTTGCCGCCACTTCCACTGTGCAACAAAAAAATACATCCTTAATTGATAAAACCAGAGGCACGACCACGCCCTATCGACAAATTCAAACGCCTGCAATACAACCATTAAATTTTTATATGCCTTTATTCGAACAAGAAAATCTCAAATTGGATGCTAAAAGCAAGCGCATGGAACATATTGCACCACCACCAGCACCAACCACAGGTGATGATCAAACCAATTATTATGCTGCGAAACCAAAAAAATTACCCAAAAAATTCTACGCCAATACTAAGCAAGTAAATTTGAAATGGTTGAATGCCTTCGAGAATGAAGCTCTTACCAATTCTAATGGCCATTTGCCAAACGCAGTTTATTTATTACATGACGAACATAGTCGAATTAATTTTGATGATTCTTTCTTTGGTGTGGATATGCAAGTCAAAATTCCAAATAATCAACCACACAGAGAAGAACATTCGAGCAGCAGCAGAGGTACGCATGCGCAAGAGGATGAGTTTTTGAATCAAGGCGAAGAGGTGGGAGAAGATTTGATGGCGAGTGCAGCTAGACAAATGACGCATAAAGTGCATGGTGGTTAATATACAAAAACGTAGAGGTGTTTACAAAACAATTCAGTCATAATTTATTATTAAAGTTTGTAAGATTTTCATTTAGCATGTATGTTTATGTATAAGCGCGTGTGGTGGTCTTACATATATGTATTAAAAATAAATTTCACATTTTAAAAAAACAATCCGCAAACATTGACTGATGAATTGTAAAAGAAGATGATACAAAAATTTTAAGGACTACCCATGGTTCAATTATATGGTTGGCTCATCTCATCAGCTGATTTTATTTATTTCATTGCATGGCCGAAGGGATTGTCAAAAGGAGATGGCAATCTCAAAATGAAACCAACACATTGCACAGTGTTTCGTGTAGAACAAGCTAGCTGGACAAAAACAAAGTTCTTATTCCAAGAAAAGTGTAATGAGAAATGAAAGAAAACAAACAAAATAACGGGATTTTTGTTTTTTTTTGATATTTTTGCTCATATATATTCAGCCCAATTCTAAACGAAAATTCCGTGCGAGTTTTTTCCCTTCTCCCATTCCTCGTATTCTAAATAAAAATTCCTTGTGAATTTTTTCACTTCTCCCTTTCCTCCTATTCTGAACAATGTTCGAAAAAGCGGAAACCGGTTATGGGAGTAAAGTAGGTATTATGAATGTGAGGGAGAGGGAGAATTCTTTGCCATTTCATAGGAGTTTTTTCACTAGTTAAATTAAAGGGAATGCATCAAAATAGTTAAAGGAAATTGGTTATTTTAAGAAAGAACACTTATTTGTACAAATTTGTGCTAAAATATGTATTTATGTTCTACCACAATATTCTCACTGTTAATACAACAACAACAACAATCACAATTTGGCATATGGCGAAAGGCGAACTCAACTCGACTTGGCCGCCAGAAAATTGCTTTGCAGAATGAATGCAGGCAACTCCGGCGGATTTGTGTTATCCCGCCGGTCTTCTTCTTATGCTCCTCTGTTGATGTTGCTGTGGCACCAATTCATTACTCATTTCAGTGAAATGATGAATGAAAATGCAATAATTATTTCTTAATTTCAAACAAATTGGCAATAATAATTAAACTTTTCAATTTTTTAAACAAAATAAGAAATGCACAACGAAATTTCAATTGACAAAACAGCTGACTTCGAAAATTCGAAATTCCTATTCCCCAATTATTCTTCTCCCTAGGAGAACAGAATTGGAGGAATTTTTCCGCGGGAATAAAAAAATCCGCGAGAACAAAATTCTGCGAGAAAATTTAGAATTGGTCTGATTGAGTAATTGAAGTAAGAAGGCAGGAATGGCCGTAAAATGCATTGATTAATTTGTAAAATTCTCGTTGAATATTAAGATTGATGGTAGCGTGCTCCGCCTATCATACCGTATGCCCTGGGTTCAACTCCCGGGCAAAGCAACATCAAAATTTTAGAAATAAGATTTTTCAATTAGAAGAAAATTTTTCTAAGCGGGGTCGCCCCTCGGCAGTGTCTGGCAAGCGCTCCGATTGTATTTCTGCCATGAAAAGCTCTCAGTGAAAACTCATCTGCCTTGCAGATGCCGTTCGGAGTCGGCATAAAACATGTAGGTCCCGTCCGGCCAATTTGTAGGGAAAAATCAAGAGGAGCACGACGCAAATTGGAAGAGAAGCTCGGCCTTAGATCTCTTCGGAGGTTATCGCGCCTTACATTTATTTTTTTTTTTTATTTCTTTTAAGTGAACACTTTTACATAATTTTTTTGATGGATTCTAAGCTCGAAGGTAAGTAAATTTTTTTAATAGTAATTCTTTCACAATTAGAGTATTTTCAATATATTTAACATTCCGTTATTAAGAAGAAAAGGTATTTTTTCCCTAAAAAAGGTATTTTTTCCCAAAAAATGATGCGGATTATTACCTTCTCTTGTAGATTTACCTTTTGCGGCTAATACCTGTAGCGGGTTGTCAGTACGGCAAGAAATGCTTCTGCTGCTCTGATGCGGTGGTTTCCAAATCGAAATCAATCAACACTCGAGAATACTTTAATTCTTAACAACAAATAACTTTATTAATTCAAATTAATGTACTCAAAAATATTGGCAAGTATTAGCAAAAACGATTATTCGATAGCGAGCGGTATATATAAGAAAACAAAAAAGTTACATACATCCGCGGACATCCGGGCTTAATTTTACATATGTTATAGTCGCAAGTATTCTCTAATAGTCGAAAGAAAAAACCATTGCGAATTCTTTGCACATCTATTTTTAATTTTTTTTTTGTAGATTTAGTTATCTCTACATATCAAATAGGATGTATGTACGTACCAGCTCCGACGAGATATTTGAACCTTTAAAGCTGATCTACAAACGGCAAAACCAATTCCCTGGTACAGGGAACAAACACGTAGCCATAAAAAATACAAAAATAAACGCGAAAGGTCAACAAGATCACACCAAAAGCAAAAAGGCGAAGATCATTGACTTCAACCTGCCACAACCTACCGCACCAGTCACCAAGTCATAAAAACAGGTACATACAATGGTTTGATGAAGATAAACCAAAACCAGGTTTCGGCAATACCAATGACGGCAACACTGCGCTTCCCAAGGCAGTCGGTTCTATGTACCGGAGCGACTCGGGATTTTTCCCGACCAAGGACTGTCATTTCAGTGTGACCCCATTTAATTTGTTTCGTCCCTCCCACAAATTGTTATCCTCCCAGCAGCTCCTTGCAGCAGGACTGCTACATATTCTCTTACTCCGGGAAGGTATCGAACCCAATCCGGGTCCGTCTCCTGACCCCGGTCCTGAGAAATGGTTTTGCTGCATTTGCCAGAAAAGAATCTTTTTAGGACGGTCATACTCTGTTCAGTGTGTCTCGTGCAAGGGATGGTTGCATCGGACAGGTTGTTCTGGGCTTGATCCCAAAACCCGACGTCCACGTAACTTTTATAAATCTTTTGTGGCTCCTTGCTGCTCACGCCCAAGGGCGTCCCGTAGTCTACGCCTAAGCGCCCCTCCACTACCTTCCAGCAGCCTCGCTGCTCAGCAAGCCACAACAAGTACCCGCTGCTGCTCGCGCCCCATGGCGCCAACAACTCAAACAGCTGATACCACTCATAACTACTACCTTCGTAGTAGAGCTGGTAGCAATGCTGAGCATCAGCCCCTGCCCCGTCTTCTTCTCCCCCCCCCCCCCCCCCCCCCTCTTTTCTGGCAGCAATCGTGCAGGTCAGGGAAACAGACTCTTAGTCCCTACCTCCGTTTGCACCGTCTGCCAGCACAGAATATATAGGTTTGCGACATCCGCTCAATTCAGCTCCTGCCTTGGGTGGTGCCACTTTCCTAGATGTTCTGGTGTCCGCGACGGAAACCCCTCGACGGGTTTCATCGCGCCATGTTGCCAGGTCGCAAACCCAAATCATCCGGGTACCCCAATGCTTGCCCAAGGGCGCCCAGTCCCAAGGCCACAACAGCAATTGCGTCCTGGCCTTCCACAACCTAGGCGTAGTCACCCGTCACTTACCCCTAGAGTGGCGGCGTCACCCCTCATGCACTTCAGAATTCTGCAGTTAAACTGTAATGGACTAACTGGGAAGATTACGGAGATAGTCGATTTCATGAAGCGGCACAACATCCGCATTGCTGCGATTCAAGAGACTAAACTCACAGCAAGATCTACATTGCAGACCTGCTCTGGGTATAATGTCCACAGGAAGGACCGCGAGAGCGGAAATGGAGGCGGCCTCGCGTTTATTATACACCACTCTGTGCAATATCATATATTTGATCCTGGCATCGACCGCAGGGACAATGTCTTAGAACGTCAAGGCCTATCTGTCCGGTCAGGCGATGCAAATCTAGAAATCATCAACATCTACATCCCTCCTGCCACCTGTTGCCCCAGTGGATACCGCCCTAAAATCGAGGCCTTACTCACTGGCAACAATCGCATTATCTTAGGCGATTTCAATGCCCATCACGACCTATGGCATTCAAACTTGCGGGCGTACAGTAGGGGTGAGATGTTGGCGGATCAAATAGAAGAAACGACGTTCTGCACAATAAACGGAGACGCCCCCACACGTATGGTAGGAAGCTGTCATAGCTCGCCAGATATCTCAATCGTGAGCGCAGAACTCGTAAACTGCGTCAACTGGCAGCCGATGGTAACATTGGCATCCGACCACCTGCCCATACTTATTTTGTTCGAGCGTACCGCCGACTTCATCGTCACCGAAAAACGCACTTTCATAAACTTCAAAAAAGGAAAGTGGGAAGAATATAAACCTGCAACAGACAGCAGCTTTGCTGCCCTCCCTATCCCGACTGATGCCCGCCAAGGGGAGCGTGCCTTCCGTAAGGTCATTGAATCCGCCTCGGCACATTTCATTCCCGCCGGGAGAATTCCCGAAATCCGGCCCCACTTCCCGGCGGAGGCCGCGAGCTTAGCGAGGGAACGCGACCTTATAAGACAGCTTGATCCAGGCGACCCCCAAATAAGGGATATAAACCAACGCATCAGATTGCTTGTGTGTTATTTCCAAGCACATTTGCAGCTAGCCCCTCATCAGCATGGCTTCAGAAAACTCTATAGCACTACCTCCGCGCTAAATGTCATTAGCACCCAGATAAATTGCGGTTTGAATCAATACCCCCACCATAGAACAGTACTCGTAGCGCTAGACCTATCAAAAGCCTTTGATACGGTCAACCATGGCTCATTACTGCAAGACCTCGAAGGGTCTACCCTTCCCCCATGTCTTAAAAGGTGGACCGCAAATTATCTGGGTGGTCGGCAGGCATCGGTGCAATTCAGAAACGAAACATCAAAACCAAGGAGAATTAAACAAGGGGTGCCACAGGGTGGTGTCCTATCCCCACTTTTGTTTAATTTCTACATATCTAAGCTACCTTCACCACCGGAAGGAGTCACAATCGTTTCCTGCGCCGATGACTGCACAATAATGGCCACAGGTCCAGGCCCAGAGATCGATGAGCTATGCAATAAAATAAACGGCTATCTCCCTGATCTCTCCAGTTTTTTCGCCTCGCGAAACCTGGCATTGTCACCGACTAAATCTTCCGCGACCTTATTTACAACATGGACGCCCCAAATTTCGACCATATTGAACATCCACGTCGATGGCACTACGCTACCGACTGTCCTACACCCCAAAATCTTGGGTGTGACGTTTGATCAGGATCTACATTTTGGTGAGCACGCAACCGTAATTGTTCCGAGAAATCAGAGCCGTAATAAAATCCTCAAATCCCTTGCTGGCAGTACCTGGGGAAAAAATAAAGAAACGCTCATGACCACATACAAAGCAATTAGCCAGCCGATTACGTGCTACGCGTCACCCATATGGTCGCCAAGCCTAAAAACTACCCACTGGAAGAAACTACAAGCCTGCCAAAATACTGCTCTCAGAATCGCCACGGGCTGTCTTCTTATGTCCCCAGAACACCATCTGCATAATGAGGCGAGAATACTCCCCATCAGGGAGAGAAATGAGATGCTGACCAAACAGTTTCTGTTGAATACCCAGAAACCTGGGCATGCCAACAGACATCTGATTGACGAACCAGCACCGCCTAGGGGCCTAAGGAGTCATCTCCGTAAGCATTTTGAGGAAATACGGCACCTGAGAACCCAGCCGTATGAAGCGAAAAAACACAAGCAGGTCCTTGGTGAACTCCATAGACAGGCGTCGGACCTTTATGTCGGGAATTGCCCGGTGAATCCAGTACTTGAAGAAAAATATCCAGAACTCGCGGAAGAGGAACGCATACTCCCCAGGGAAACGCGTGTCACTCTTGCTCAACTTCGTTCTGGATACTGTAACAGGTTAAACTCTTACCTATCCAGAATCAACCCCGACATACAAAATGTATGCCCCGCTTGCAATGTGTCCCCACATGACACCAACCATCTCTTTAATTGTAATGTGGAACCAACGCCTCTAACACCCCTTTCCTTATGGTCCACCCCTGTTGAAACGGCAAGTTTCCTTGGACTCCCGTTAGAGGATATTGATGACAATTTGTGATCGGTCGCGGCTATTAGGTGGGGCGAGCATTGCTACAACAACAACAACAACGGCAACACTGCTCGTAGGTTTTTCGAAAATTCTGAGGCTAGTGCTGAGATTACGGGATTGGATATAACGCTCATCAAAAGATTCGACACTCCTTCGCGCATTAGCATATGGGTACAATATAAATATCAAAAAATTTGAAAAATTTGCGGTCGAGACTAAAAAACTATACATAGATCTCTATCCATGGTTTAATATTCCTGTTAAAAATAAAAAATAAAAAATAAATGTAAGGCGCGATTACCTCCGAAGAGATCTAAGGCCGAGCTTCTCTTCCAATTTGCTCCTCTTCCGTGCTCCTCTTGATTTTTCCCTACAAATTGGCCGGACGGGACCTACATGTTTTATGCCGACTCCGAACGGCATCTGCAAGGCAGATGAGTTTTCACTGAGAGCTTTTCATGGCAGAAATACAATCGGAGCGCTTGCCAGACACTGCCGAGGGGCGACCCCGCTTAGAAAAATTTTCTTCTAATTGAAAAATCTTATTTCTAAAATTTTTGATGTTGCTTTGCCCGGGAGTTGAACCCAGGGCATACGGCGTGATAGGCGGAGCACGCTACCATCACACCACGGTGGCCGCATATGCCTGTTACAGTTCATAAATTCTTAGTGCATAGTACTGATATTATAAAATCAGCAATTTTATCTATTGGTCAACTTTCCGAGGAAGCACAGGAAGCCCGTAACAAAGATTTGAGACGATTCAGGGCTGATAACACACAAAAGCAGTCGCGTGAAGCCA
This sequence comes from Eurosta solidaginis, assembly GCF_040869045.1. Taxonomy (NCBI): domain Eukaryota; kingdom Metazoa; phylum Arthropoda; class Insecta; order Diptera; family Tephritidae; genus Eurosta; species Eurosta solidaginis. The sequence continues at coordinate 240,036,827 of NC_090321.1, forward strand.
CGAATAGAGATCTTATGAATATGTTGCTTATAACATCGGATCCTTTAGTTAACAGTTTTAGGGAGATACTTAAGAAAAAATTTTAAAGTCTGACTTCAGAAGTCTTAAATTTACTGTCCCCCGATAATGTTGAGGAGTCAATAAATACCCCAGTTGTTTCAAGCTTTCACAGTAGTGTTGCTAAAATTGCCTTCTATACATTTATATAAATTACACATTTATATAAAGGTAATCCTTAACATTTTTATATCATCTTTTTATTTTCAATTTTTTAGTAGTGCCTACAAAAAGGCAATTGCAACTTTAATTGGTAATTTAAGTAATTCCTAGGTGAAAATTATTAGCTGTGTTTTTTTTCACATCTATATACGTTTACGCTTAAACTTTATATGGACTGCTAAGCGACAAACTTAAATACACCTCTGAAATTGCTACGCATAAAATTAGTACTACTAAATTTCAATACGCATTATACTCAGATGTAACTGAAATATGTGTCTTATGTTTCACCCTCTGCACTAATTCTATGTATTCTATGCGCGTTAACTATTTATCACAACTGATTCAGCTATATGTTATACACTGAAATACAACAGAGGGTTGTGTCTCTGCTTTTCGGTACACCATGTGCTGTAGCTAGTTGTTTAACCACTGCCGCTAGATGGTCCCCTAAGCATTATCTAAGCGCAAACGAAACATATACGCGTGTAAAAACAACATGGCTATTATCTATATTTATTTGTTCAAAATAGCAAGATTTAAGAGAATTATTGGAATTTCCTCTGGCAACACTGGCGAAAACAACAGAATTCCATCTCGTTTGCCAGCTACTTATGTGCACAGCTGAAAATCGTGGTGAAATTCGCATACGCCTGAAAGTCTAAAAGAATCGTGGTGAAAGTCGCGTACGCCTAAAAGTATGCAAGGACGTGCATTGAGTTGGGCCTTCAACGAGGTGGAATTCTACAACGCATGCAACACTCAGGAGGCTAGCCATGAAGGTATGGCATAATCTTCTAAATAGTTCGACTTGTGCGTTACGTGGTTCAAATTTTTTGATCAAACATTGCACTGTCACCGAGTTTTAAACTATATTTCAGGTTTCAAGTCTCTAGATATCCAGGAAGTTAGTTAAAAATCGCTTGCAAGACTCCCAATTTAAAATTATTTTTCTCAATATCTCGATCCATGCGCCACCTAGCGGAATTTTTTTGATAAAATATTGCATTGTCACTCAAAAATTGATGCAAGATTCCCCCGTTTTTAAAGGATTTGCAGTTATCTTGACTAGCGCGTCACTTAGCGGAACTTTGTTTTCTATAAGTTGTATTGTCACCAGGCCTCTAACTGAGTGCCAAGTTTCAAGTCTCTAGGTAACCGGGAAGTTAGTTAAAAATGGATTGAAATATTCTCTAATTAAAATTTGTTTGTTTTTCTGTAGTTCACCGACAAGTTACTCAAAAATCGATAGCAAGATTCCCTTCGTTTTTCAGGGATTTGTAGTTATCTCAATTAGCACGCCACCTAGCGGAACTTTGTTTTCTATAAATTGTATTGTCACCGGGTCTCGAATTATGTGCTAAGTTACAAGTCTAGAGGTAACCGGGAAGTTAGTTAAAAATGGATTGCAAGATTCACAAATTAAACTTAAATTTCCTAACATCTCGATCCATGCGCCACGTAGCGGAATTTTTTTGACAAAATATTGCATTGCCACCGGGTTCCGACTTACCGCTCAAGTTTCATATCTCCAGCTCACCGGGAAGTTACTCAAAAATCGATTGCAAGATTCCCTGCATTTTTTCAGGGATTTTCGTTTATCTCGATTCGTCTGCCACCTGGCAGCATTTTGTTTTCCACGAATTGTAGTGCCATCGACTCGCAAACTATGTGCTAAGTTTCAAGTCTCTGGATCACCGAGAAGTTAGTTAAAAGTCGATCGCAAAATTTCCATTTTAAAATTAATTTTCTGTATATCTCGATCCGTGCGCCACCTAGCGGATTTTTTTTCACTTGCATTGTAATGTCTCACAGATCTGAACTATGTTCTAAGTATCAAGTGTCTAGTTCAACGGGAAGTTACCGAAAAAGACTTTTCCTTGGGTCCAAAATCGTATGGAAATGAGGAGACAAACATGAAAGCGACTTAATATAAAGGTAGAAAAATGGTAACCCATTCAGTCGTGTTTAGCCGTTACATTTCGTTACATTTTTCTTAAAAAACGCTGGAAAACTTCGAATACAAATTTTTTAAATTTTGTTTCATGTTTCTTCCCTGTTTTTGATCGTTTTACTACATTTTGGGTTACAAAAAAGGTTTTTTTTTCAGACGCATAGCTATTTCTAATGAAATCCGAAATAGTGATATTGTCCTTTTTCGAACTGGCAGCCGTGACATTCCTTTCAGCGGGCGATCTAGTCACGAGCCATGATTCAATCACAAGAGGTTTGCTCGGCTGACACATTTTTTAACAATTGCAATTTTGCTCCCAAATCGAGTTGACATCCGTTAACTGTGTTGTTTCTTTGCGATTTTTCGAAAAATATTAGTAGTAGAATAGGAAGCAATTAGTTTACATATACCCGATAAGTACTGAACTGCATAATTAGAAATTTTTTTTTAAATTTTAGGATGAATTTATTTACCATGCCATAGTCTATTAGTGTGGAACATAGGTAATTTTATGAAAAGTGAGGACACCAAGAAATCGTGCACTATTAATATACGAAACCTAAACAATTCAAAATTCATCGTTCAACGTCAAAAACTCGGCTAGTAAATCGATTCATGTAAGAATGTAATAAGTAAATAATGGAGATGCCATAAAATCTACTCATTGAGCGAGTTAACTTATTCATTCCGTATGTTTGTAACATTCGTCTGCATTTAATAATTTGTTGAGTCGTTTAATATTTGGAACATTATGTATATACTTATTTGGAATCTGTTCCGAATATTCTAAATTAACGGTTTATCCGGAACACTTCCATTAATACTTAAACGGAAAAGAGCTTTCCGAAATTTCAGAATAGAAAGGTAAATACTCCCTTTGTAGCAGGACCGCACAAAAGCTTAACTCTTCCGCCAAAGTCAAGGCCGAAATATAAAGTTCTAAGTCAATAAGCCATTTTCTTAAATTTTTTTTTCGTCATTTCATTGCGGATGCTGAGTAGAGTATCACCCTATGCCGGCTGCCAATTCGAAATCGCCCTATCTCAAAATACTTTTCAAAAATTTCCCATTTCAGGATTTGTCACAAAAACGCTCCTCTTTAGGTTGAAGAACGCCTTAACTCAGAATGATTTTTCTTAACTCCCTCTTATGTCAAAATGCATTGAACTTATGCTAAGATAAGGAGTTTTTGAAATAAATTTTGAGATATTATATATTTGAATAAAACCGTCGTACGGCATACTTCAATCAAATCCTGAAAGAATGACCAAACCAAGAACCCTCTATATCAATTCACGAAATATTTAGTTGAAAATGAATTATTTCCCTCAAAACCTTTTGGCATTTTCACATTTATTATCACTGCTAATATACTACTAAAGATACTTTTCTACAAACATTTTCGCTGAGGGGGGATTGAATTATTCCCCCTTTTCCTTACTGGGTAAAAGCAACCCGTCCAGATTTTTAAACTTGGGAGTGTCAAAGCTCTGTCATAATTGGAGAACAAACCTGTAGTAATTGAATCATAGTCACGAGCTACAGTTGTGAACAAGAAAATAGCAGCAAAATGTTTAACAAATTTTATCAGGTGTTCTTTTTTTATTTATTTTCGTGAAGTTTAGACGAATGATTACAAAAACTATTGTCTGGTTTTTTAGTACGAGAGTAAACTCTAGTTTAAGTTGCCTAAAGTTTAACCTTCCCAAATTGTTCAATGACATAAAGTTTTGCTACTCATCTCAGCTCTTAAGCGGACGAAAGGGCACGGTTATACTCTAATCAACTGTAACACCCTATCTCAGAAAGCTTTTGAAAAACTTCCCATTTCAGAATTCGTTTGAAGAACGTCGTGTCTCTGGATTTATTTCAAAAGCGCGCTATATCATATTAAAATGTATTGAATTTGTGCTGAGAAGGCGTTTTTAAAACAAATTCTGAGATAAGGCGTTTCTGAAAAAGATTGTGTATAAGGCAGTTTTTCAAAAGTTTTCTGAGATAGAGCGTTTTTGAAGCGGAAGTCAATCTAGTGTGATATTCCACTCAGCAATATAGTTAATAATATTATTACAGCGGGTTTTAAGCTTTTACAAAACCTGTTATTATTATCCGGTTCGGATTTGAGCGTTTTCGAATAAAAATAACGGTTACTGTTTCAGTTTAAGTTTTTGACCCAATCATATACAAATTTTTTTGAAATTATGAGGTTATTATTATTACTAGGAGTCGATATACTAGGACCTTTATTAAGATCTATTGTTAACTAAGCGTGGGGCAGTTGAGGGCGAGCAGTTTAGTGTGAGTTATAAGGGAGTAATTTGATGTGCTTGTAGGCGTATGAGTCGTGGCACAGTGGATGACGTACCCGATTCACACGTTTGGGGTTGCGGGTTCAAAGCCCACTGCAAGCAAGCATTTTTTTAATTTATTATCTTTTTTATTTTATAAATTACTATTTTAATGGACTGTATGTTATTTTACTTTGTTTATGGTGTATTTAAAATACGGGACGATGCAAAGCATCGGTACAGCTTATTTATGATATCTTTATTTTAATGTATTTGTTTGTTATTTTTAAATTTGTTTAGAGAGAGGTCACTATGTACCTGTTACACCTTGTATTTATTCATTGGGGGGCGAGCACTGGGGGCTCCAAGGTATTGGCTGCGGGATGAGTCATCTTGTTTTGCTTTGAAAAACCCCTTGTATTTATTCATTGGGGGCGAGCACTGGGGGCTCTGAGGTTTCGCTCTAATGAGCCACCTCATCTTCTATTTGAAGAACCTCTTGTATTTATTCATTGGGGCGAGCACTGGGGGCTCTGAGGTTTCGCTCTAATGAGCCACCTCATCTTCTATTTGAAGAACCCTTAAAAAATGTGATATGGAGGCGAGCACTGGGGGCTCTGAGGTTTCGCTCTAATGAGCCACCTCATCTTCTATTTGAAGAACCCTTAAAAAATGTGATATGGAGGCGAGCACTGGGCTCTGAGGTATTGGCACCCCATCTTCTACTCGAAGAACCTCTATTTTAAATTAAAAACTAAAACTATATCTTTAGAATATTTCACTAACAAGTTGAGAATTACAAGCACACTCAATGGCTAATGAAACAAACGAAAGAAAAAAAAGTCATAGTTTAAGTCGCTTAAACAATTGTTCTTGACCATTGAGCCTATTACTGTATGTGGAGGTCTTTAATATATTTAACTACCTCTTCAGGGTTTTTACTCCATATCAAGAGGGGATTAAGAGCTCCGCCACCTCGATGGGAGAGTATCCGCCTTGACGCATTCGCATAGAATATAAACTGGTGTTTAGTTCTCCAGCCTGGTTGATATTCTTGTTGCCGGAAGTATCAATAATTTGGCCTGTATTTGCTATGGGCATTCAACACAGGGTTTTATGAACTCCTTTGCCTCCCAGTTACAAATGGTTTCCCTAGTGTGTGCCTTTGTGGGTCTACAGAAGGGCTTTGGACTACAAAAGGCTGCTATAGCACCCTGCTTAACTAGGTATCCCACCTAGTTATTACCTTCATGAGCTTGATGCTCGGAAACCCACCCTATTAATACTTTGTTTTTGGCTCCCAGATCATTTAGGACTGCAATGCCTCCATCCACTAGCTTGGCAAGTAGTTTTGTAAGAATGCAAGGCACGCAAGGCTGGCTGTCTGACATAATGATACTGCTCAAGGATAAGCCTCTCCGTATACATTCTCTAGCGTAAACTTTTATTGCATGGATTCCTGCCAGAAAAGTAGTGGGGAAGCATCCCAATGTTATCGATTTCCTGAAACTTGGCCGATAGATACCTGCTCCCGTTTTTCCGTCATCAAATTTGACCCCCATTCGTGGACCAGACCACTGAGTCAAAGTCAGTATATGCATTCCTTGTTTCCCAAAGAGTTTTGTGAACAACGGATACCTCATTGCATCACTAGCATGCTTTAAGTGTTCAGGGAAGGTTTATAAAAGGTTCATCGATTTGTATATTTATAGTAGAACGATTTAAATGCACTTTTTATAAAATTCTACAGACCATTGTCTTTCAATATTTTGTTACTCACACACTTGAGTTGCTACGAACCAGTTAGTTTTTGTTGGTTGACATAGGCATTAACAGACTCCACGATTTTATCTAACAATCCAGATGCGCCAAATCGGAAAAGCTCAGGCTGCAACCAACGTGCACCTACAGTTTCTTTAACCAAAGTAAGCCAGGCAATTGCATCGGCCATAGTACGCACTCCACCGGCAGGTTTTAGTCCAACCAATATGCCTGTGCGTCGATTAAATTCTTGTATTGCATAAATCATAGCTAGACCAGCCGGTAGTGTGGCATTTACCGTCTCCTTACCGGTGGATGTTTTTATGAAATCTGCACCAGCCAACATACATGCCATGGATGCTTTGTATACCTGTAAAAAAATATGAAAACAGTTTTTAATTTGCAGATAAACTGAAATGGCAATATCTTTTACATTTTCCATATCCCCCAGTTCACCAATGGCTAATATAGTTTTCAAATGCGCCCTCTCACCACATGCTTTGCGCATTTCGCATACTTCACTATAAACACCTTGCCAATCGCCCACTAATGCTAACTGTCGATTAATAACAATATCAATCTCAGTGGCTCCCGATTCAATAGCAAATTCAATCTCAGTTAAACGCGAATCCAAACCATATTGTCCAGCCGGAAAGCCAGTTGCTACAGATGCTATTGCTATGACATCATATTTCTTCAATTCCTTTAACTTTGCTGCAGCATCAGCAACACGTGCTGGATATACACATACGGCGGCGGTGTGTATGTCAGGCAATAGTTCTGGCTCAACGCCAAGTTCTACTAAAATGTGTTCAGGTATTGGAAATGCAGCACGTTGACAAAGACTACGCACGTTCGCAGCTGTATCATCGCCACCCAAAGTTGTGGAATCGGTCAGGGTGAGTGCTTTCAAAGCCCATACTACTTGGTTAAGATTTGTTACACTTCCGCGCTTGGAAATCTCGAAAGCGATATGCTCCAGCTGACGATGCGAGATAGCACAATCGAGAAATGACTCCTCTAAAAATTGAATGTTTCAATTGGTTTAATAAGATTTATGACTTATTCTGAATTTATTATACGTACCAAAGGGTAAAATTTGGTTGACTTTCATTGATAAAATTTATGGTATTGTGCTTCAACCTCCAACGTTCACCAGTTGATGATAACAAACAAAGATGACATCAACAACATCAACAAATGATAACAAATATACTTAAGTGTTCTCAGTTAGAATGTTTCACTCCATTATTAGTTGTACTAAAAAGTACCTTTTTGTGGAATCTTACGGCTCTGTTATATTGTATAGCACTCTGATGGGAAATGGACCAGACTCATATACATATGTAATAATAATATATTGCTAATAGAAAATGCTCGCGATGTGTTTTGAATTCAAAATCAAAACAAGACAGCCTATAAAATTTTTGTGATTGTTGCCGCATAAGTGTGACAAGAAAAAATTTAAATTTAGGTTCATTCGATTATTGAATACAAAAACATAAACGTTTAATATATATCGGCACTCTGATGTTTGGGAATGTACTCAGCCTTTTGTAGTAATATAGGAGTATTACTTATATGACCAGACCCCTTTTTTTAAAGATATTTCGGCAATTCAAAACAAATTTGTATTTATGTGCGCGTCTGTTGGCCCTCCGTCTAACTTTGTCAACCGTAGAATGCATTATGTAATGTCGGAAGAAAGCGCTCGCGCATTTTTTCGAATCCGACAGCACTTTATCGCCAAAGGCGATGGAAATTTTGTCGTTGTGATTAGACGGATTCGATAGGGACTTTACGGTGGACCAAAGCTTACCCACACCGGCAGAGAGGTTACAACTCCTTAGATGCTGCTCCCATTTCGCCAGCTTGTGTTCATCCACTAGCAATCTGATGCGTCGGCTTATTTCCCTTATTTGGGGGTCGCCGGGATCGAACTGTCTTATAAGGTCACGTTCTCTCGTTAAATTTGCGGCCTCCGCCGGGATATGAGGCCGAATTTCGGGAATTCTTCCGGAGGGAATAAAGCGAGCTCAGGCGGATTCAATGACCTTACGGAAAGCCCTTTGGCGAGCATCAGTCGGGATAGGGAGGGCAGCAAAGCGACTGTCTGTAAAGGATTCGTACTCGCACCACTTTCCTTTTTTAAAGTTTATGAAAGTGCGTTTTTCGGTGGCGATGAATTCTGCGGTACGCTCGAGCGAAATAAGTATGGACAAGTAGTCGGATGTCAATGTTACGATCGGTTGCCAGTTGACGCAGTTTACGAGTCCTGCGCTTACGATTGATATATCTGGCGAACTGTGACAGCTTCCTACCATACGAGTGGGGCGTCTCCGTTTATTGTGCAGAACGTCGTTTCTTCTATTTGATCCGCCAACATCTGACCCCTGCTGTCCGCCTGCAAGTTTGAATGCCATAGATCGTGCTGGGCATAGAAATCGCCTTAGATAATGCGATTATCGCCAGTGTGTAAGGCGCTGATGTTAGGGCGGTATCCACTGGGGCAGCAAGTGGCAGGAGGGATGTAGATGTTAATGATTTCTAGATTTACATCGCCTGACCGGACAGATAAGCCGTGACGTTCTAAGACACTGTCCTTGCGGCCGATGTCGGGATCAAATATATGATACTGCACAGAGTGGTGTATGATAAACGCGAGGCCGCCTCCATTTCCGCTCTCGCGATCTCTTCTGTGGACATTATACCCAGAACAGGTCTGATGCGGATGTTGTGCCGCTTCATGAAATCGACTATCTTCGTGATGTTCCCAGTTAATCCATTAAAGTTTAACTGCACAATTCTGAAGTGCAGTGGGGGAGACATCGTAGCTTTAGGAGTAAGTGACAAATGCAGTTGTGGCCCTGGGATTGGACGTCCCTGAGTAAGCATTGAAGTACCCGGTGTATTTGGGTTTGCGGCCTGGCAACATGGCGCAATGAAGCCCGTCGGGGGGTTGCCGTCACGGAGACCAGAACGTCAAGGAAAGTGGCACCGTCCAAAAGGTGATAGGGACTAAGAGCCTGTTTCCCTGACCTATACGATTGCTGCCGGAAAAGAGGGGGAAGAAGACGGGGGCGGGAGCTGATGCTTGGCATTGCTACCGACTCTACTACGTAGATTGTAGTTATGAGTGGGAGCGGCCGTATGAGCTGGTGGCGTCGTAGGGCGCGAGCAGCAGCGGGTACTTGTTGTGGCTTGCTGAGCTGCAGAGCTGCTGGAAGGTAGTGGGTGGCGCAGAGGCGTAGACTAGACTACGGGACACCCTTGGGCGTGAACAGCAAGGAGCCATAAAAGATTTATGAAAATTGCGAGGACGTCTGGTTTTGGGATCTAGCCCAGAAAAACCTGTCCGATGCAGCTATCCCTTGCACGTCACACTGACAAGAGTATGACCGTCCTAAAAAGATTCTTTTTCAGCAAAGGCAGCAAAACTATTTCTCAGGACCGGGGTCAGGAGACGGGCCCGGATTGGGTTCCACACCTTCCCGGAGCAGGAGAGTATGGCGCAGTCCCGCTGCAAGGAGTTGCTGGGAGGATGACAATTTATGGGAGGGACGCAACAAATTAAATGGGGTTATACTGAAATGACAGCCCTTGGTTGAGAAAAATCCCGAGTCGCTCCGGTACATAGAACCGGCTGTCTTGGGAAACGAAGTAAATTTGGCAATTTGGTAACTTTCTTTGTTGGTGTTTATTCCAACCGCTTAGTTTTTACCGTTAGTTGATTATCATGGAAAGTCACGGTAAAATGTAACAGTGTTGGGTTGTGAACTGTTTTAAGAACCAGCAATAAAACTACTAGTCTTGTTATCAATCAGTCCGAAACACTTCTTTCCCGAACGCATGCTCTTACCCCAAACTTTCCGCGGCAGCACTACAAGCATATTTTGGGAAGATAGTATGAAATATAGCTTCTGAGTCCACCCCACAATCCTACCCTAAATTCATGTCTATAAGTTAGCTGTTTTCATTCTTTCACTTTTGCTATCCAGTTTGTTCCAATGTATTCGCTATAAGTATGTATGTGTTGGTGTAAGTACATTTTCTTTCGATGTATTGAAATTATATAAAAAGCCAAAATGCTACCAAATGTAATAATAAGCTCTTATCCAACGGTGGCGGCCACCGTGGTGTGATGGTAGCGTGCTCCGCCTATCACACCGTATGCCCTGGGTTCAACTCCCGGGCAAAGCAACATCAAAATTTTAGAAATAAGATTTTTCAATTAGAAGACAATTTTTCTAAGCGGGGTCGCCCCTCGGCAGTGTCTGGCAAGCGCTCCGATTGTATTTCTGC